>NC_036855.1:13565897-13693926 GCF_002910315.2 Salvelinus sp. IW2-2015
CCCCCAATACCGACACGCTGTACACCCCCAATTCGACAGCGACGCGTACACCCCCCCCCCCAATACCACACGCTGTTCACCCCCCCAATACCGACACGCTATAGCCCCATACGACACGCTGTACACCCCCTCAATACCCGACACGCTTGTACACCCACCCGCCCCTCAATACCGACATGCTTTACACCCCCCCCAATACCGACATGCTTTGCCCCAGAACAGGATTGTTAACTTAGTGTATTCAACTCTTATGGAAGTTTGTTTCTGTAAAGAATCTCAATGCAGTGGTTGTCTTCAGTTATAAATTATTATTAGTATTTATTTTTTTAAAGGAAAGTTTCTCACCTTCAAATGTATCTGTCTTTCAGGCTCTGCTGGCCAACATGGCAGCCATGTTTGGGGTGTATCATGGACCCCAGGGCTTAAAGCACATTGCTGAGAGGACACACAATGCTGCACTGATACTGGCTGAAGGTATGTCCTCCGACACCCTGACTACACAGATCCATTTTTACGTCACAACTTTTACGATCAATCAATGGTTAGCAAATTTCAACTATAAGGGTGCATTGAGAAAGACAATGGTAACATTGCTTATTTTCAGATGATTTACAAATGTATTCTTTGAGTTTTTAGAAATGCCTCTCTCCCTCCTTTTGTATCAGGTCTGAAGCGGGCCGGACACAGGCTGCACAGTGAGATATTCTTCGACACGCTGAAGGTTGGCTGCAGTGTGGCAGCCAAGGACATCCTGGAGAGGGCTGTCCAAAGGGAGATTAATCTGCGTGTCTACAGTGAGGGAGTGGTGAGTAGTAACAGATACAGTTTGGGAACAAATTACATTCACATCCACACTGTTCCCATGTGCTTTATTGACAACGTTTGACCCTTACATGCTGACCAGACCGGACACGCGAGCGTCGCAAAATAAATTTAGAAATCCATGTTATTCAATTATTGCACCCACACTGCTCGCGGGTGCCAATGAGCGTCTGCGATGCCAAGGGCTAAAATGGAACTCCTTTCTATTTCTGACACAGATCGCGCTGCAAGTCCCGCCTCTCCCATCTCCTCATTGGTTTATAGAAGCAGGTGCCATCTCTTCATTAATTATACCCACGTGGGTGATTGAAAAATGAAATGTTTTGCCGGTCATCGTGGTAATACTATAAACGTTTAGATGCCGATCACCATATAAGTTCAAAGATGAAAAAGCCTGGAAGGAGGAGAGATGACTAGAAACGATTCGGTTGGCCGTTTTATGTGTGGATTAATTGTCGGAGTAGAGGACCTTGTGCATTTCAGGTAAAATAACAACTCAATGTTTATATCCCAGGACAAATTAGCTAGCAACAGCAAGCTAGCTAAATAGGACAAATTAACTAGCTAAATTGCCATACATGTTTAATGCTTTTCGACCTGTTCCCAAATTAATGCCATTGGTTCAGAGTTTGTTTTGATATTTTAACCAGCGTGTCGTGATCGCGTTTGGTTTAGGGGGACAAAATATATTTATGCACGATGGCGCACGCTCGCAGCCTGTTTGGGTTCCGTGTTAGAATACATTGTCATTAAAGGACACAGAAGCATAGATGCACTCATATTAAGACCCCCCCTCCATAGAGCTCCACAGTGGCGGTGTCATAACCTAGCAGTCAAACAGGGAAATGGTTCCAATTGTTTTTGTAACATACATTTTTCCCATAGAGGATTTTAGAAACACTTAAAATAAGGGCTGTGTTTCATTTAAGCTTACCCTGGCGTGATGTTTTGATAACCATGTAAATCTCTCAGACAAGGTGACTTTTGGTTGAAATTATTTATTTGTTTACCTAGTTAGGTGTGTCTCTGGATGAGACCGTGACGGAGAGAGACTTGGACGATCTGCTCTGGGTCTTTGGATGTGAATCCTCAGCGGTACGTTTGCTTTCAATGGAATAAGATTATGCATATATTCAGCATTGCTTTCTTAAGAGAGTGCAAAGGTCCATCTTGAAGCCATAGGACAAATATCAAATTTCATTTAAATCTCAATTTACAGGAGCTGATTGCTGAGAAGATGGGTGAAAGGGTGAAAGGCATTATGGGTAGTCCTTTCAAGAGGACCAGCAAGTACCTCGTTCACACAGTCTTCAACAGGTTGGTCAGTTTGTAGCTGCCACGTATTACAATATTTGCCGTAATAAGGATGAGCTTGTTATGCCATAACTGTTGATGACTTGTGTTCTCAGTGATGATAGTATTATCAGTATAATGACACCAGACTGGTGAGAGACATTAGGTGACGTTCCGTGATTATTGTCTTTGTTGTCCCAAACTACAGTTGATGCTTGGTAGAATAATTCCTTGCACTGATAGCATAAGGTTGTTACACATACAGTACCAGTAGAAAGTTTGGACGCACCTACTCATTCAAGGGTTTTTCTTTATTTTACTATTTCCTACATTGTAGAATAATAGTGAAGACCTCAAAACTATGAAATAACACATGGATTCATGTAGTAAACAAAAGTGTTAAACAAAAATATATTTTAGACTCTTCAAAGTAGCCACCCTTTGCTTTGACAGCTTTGCACACTCTTGGCATTCTCTCAACCAGCTTCACCTGGAATGCTTTTCCAACAGTTCCCACATATGCTGAGCACTTGTTGGCTACTTTTCCTTCAGTCTGCAGTCCAACTCATCCCAAACCATCTCAATTGGGTTGAGGTCGGGTGATTGTGGAGGGCATGTCATCTGACGCAGCACTCACTCTCCTTCTTGGTCAAATAGCCCTTACACAGCCTGGATGTGTGTTGTGTCATTGTCCTGTTGAATAACAAATGATAGTCCCACTAAGCGCAAACCAGATGGGATGGCGTATCGCTGCAGAATGCTGTGGGAGCCATGCTTGTTAAGTGTGCCTTGAATTATAAATAAATCAGACAGTGTCACCAACAAAGCACCATCACACCTCCTCCATACTTCACGGTGGGAACCACACATGCAGAGATCATCTGTTCTCTTACTCTGCGTCTCACAAATACACGGCGGTTGAAACCAAAAATCGCAAATTTGGACTCATCAGACCAAAGGACACATTTCCACTGGTCTAATGTCCATTGCTCATGTTTCTTGGCCCAAGCAAGTCTCTTCTTATTATTGGTGTCCTTTAGTAGTGGTTTCTATGCAGCAGTTTGGCCATGAAGGCCTGATTTCACGCAGTTTCCTCTGAGCAGTTGATGTTGAAATGTGTCTGTTACTTGAACTCTGAAGCATTTATTTGGGCTGCAATTTCTGAGGCCGGTAACTCTAATGAACTTATCCTCTGCAGCAGAGGTAACTCTGGGTCTTCCTTTCCTGTGGCGGTCCTTATGAGAGCCAGTTTCATCATAGCGCTTGATGGTTTTTGCGATTGCACTTGAAGAAACTTTCAAAGTTCTTGAAATGTTCCAGATTGACTGACTGTCTTAAAGTAATGATTTACTGTCGTTTCTCTTTGCTTATTTGAGCTGTTCTTGCCATAAAATGGACTTGGTATTTGACCAAATAGGGCTATCTTCTGTATACCACCCCTACCTTGTCACTAACACAACTGATTGGCTCAAACGCATTAAGAAGGAAAGAAATTCCACAAATTAACAAGGCACACCTGTTAATTGAAATGCATTCCAGGTGACTACCTCATGAAGCTGGTTGAGAGAATGCCAAGAGTGCAAAGCTGTCATCAAGACAAATGGTGGCTACTTTGAAGAATCTCAAATATACAATATTTTCATTTGTTTCGCACTTTATTTGGTTACTACATGATTCCATATGTGTTATTTCATAGTTTTGATGTCTTCACTATTATTCTACAATGTAGAAAATAGTAAAAATAAAGAAAAACCCTGGATTGAGTAGGTGTCAACTTTTGACTGGTACTGTATAAGGGATAATACAGGGTTTAAGCACTAAGGTTATTAAAGTAAAATAACACATTAGGCCTAAAACATATCTTTATAATCTTGATTCACTCCTATTTTTCATCCCATGCAGTTACCATTCGGAGACCAACATTGTGCGCTACATGAAACGCTTGGAGAACAAGGACATCTCTCTGGTTCACAGCATGATTCCACTGGTGAGTTATGGGAAAGCAAAGAAATGTTTTATTTTCGTTTATTTTTTATTTTTACGTAAGCTTTTTTTACATGGTCTGAATACTAAAAACCTACGAACTACTGAAAAGATTTCTCGGCCATTGCCATTTGTAATATCCAATTTGTTTTCCATGTCAGGGTTCCTGCACAATGAAGCTAAACAGTTCTTCAGAGCTCATGGTGAGTTAATATCAGGGTTGGGGTCAATTCGGTTAGAAGGCAATCAATTCAGGAAGTACTGAGATTGCACCAATAATTAAAGGGCTTTAGCTTGCAATGATTTCCCAATAAACTTAAAAGTTAAAGCTATTTATTCTAAAAKTTTCCATTTTTAAATTCAAATCAGTTCCTGAATTGACTCTTCGATTTGAATTGACCCCAACCCTGATTAATTAATATTTTATTTCTCCTCCTTATGGTGGTTGTGTTGTGAAAAACACTAGCTTACCTTATGTACACTGTTTTGTCATAAAGACATCGCTGACTGTCATTTCCCATATTTCTCCCTTTGTTCTCTCTTTCCCACTGTTTTTAGCCCATCACCTGGAAGGAGTTTGCCAACCTTCACCCCTTCTGTCCCCTGGACCAGGCTGAGGGTTATCAGCAGCTCTTCAGGCAGCTGGAGAAGGATCTCTGTGAGGTGACTGGCTATGACAAGATCTCCTTCCAACCCAACAGGTAAGCCCCTCACTGACAGCAATATTCAGTCTGGGGTATTCATGACCAACTGGGATTTCAGTTTCCCAGACTCCTCATCCGAGCGTGATTTTCCTGTCGCCCTCTGTTACACATACCACATTGTCCAATTGATTAATTTCACTTGATCATATAACTCAGTTTGTGGCTGATAACTATGGTTCCAAGTCCCCAACTTATCAGTATAAATGGGGCTGATGAAAAGCACATCGTGCTACATTGGCCTGGAAAGATAGCGGCCTGGTTGTTCAACTCTTATTCCATGCTTTTCCTTTACAGTTACTATGACGCTCATATAGACTAACCTTTGAACTCGGCACGTTTGATTATGCTGAGACTTCACTGGGAGCATGTGTCTGTGAGCATGTCTGGTACATTAAGACTGTATAACCTCGTCTTTCAGTGGTGCTCAGGGAGAATACGCTGGCCTCGCGGCCATCAAAGCCTACCTGAACTCTAAAGGAGAGGCCCATAGAACAGTAAGTATGGTTCTGATGAAACTAAACACATCTTTGCTAGCACACATGCTAGATTCAAAATAACCCACCCTTGGTTAATTGTTAAAACATTATATCAAAGTACATGTTGGGGTTTGCATACTACAAATGACCTTAATTAATTTTCAGTCAGAATGTTTGCACCCATTTCCCTGTAAACAACCTGTATGTAATACATGATACTTAGACCCACCTATAATCATTTATCACATGTAAAGACATAAAGGGACTCGTTTTAAGTACAATCACTTGTTTGTCAACAGACATTGTATTGGAAAAGCTCAATCTGAAGAAGAGTTGTTTTGGATACTTCTACAGGAACTTTGAAAGGCCCCAAGTGTCACAATGTGCTGGGTTGAAGTGGCTTGAGTACATCTGGTGATGGGAATATGATAGAACAGTGACCGAAGATAAGACTGCTCGTTCAAGTAGCTTTCCAGTTTTGTAATTTGGCCTTTATTTTTTAACTATTATAAGCACTTCTTTGATAGTGGCGTGAGCTCTTGAAACAGTCAAGGTCCACAGTTGTGCAAATAAGGGACAGAAAATACCACACTGTCTGGAAGTTACTTGATTCCAAGATCCCATATTTGGTGTTTTTTGTGAACTGCAAGTCATGGGCAAAATATATTGAGCTCAGTTTGTTTTTCCTGTTAGGGGGGGGGGGAAATGTAAACGTTACCCAACAAACACACAGGTCTGGATGACCTTGTGTGACAATATTGCAAAATGTCAAAATAAGTCTCCTTATAAAAGAGAGAAAATAAATTGACGACGTATTTTAAATCATGTTTGCTGTCAATTGGAGATTTGCGCTTCGAAATCTTATGACTGTGATTGCATATCTAATGGTTGACTTGTTTAGGCCTAATTCTCTTTTACTTTGATGGTCTGAGTGTAACTGTTTCTGATATTTTCCTTTTGCTCAGGTTTGTCTGATTCCCAAGTCAGCCCATGGTACCAACCCGGCCAGTGCCCAGATGGCTGGCATGAAGGTGCAGGTGGTGGAGGTGGACAAGGATGGCAACATTGACATGGCAAATCTCAAGGCACTGGTAAGAGCTGGTTGGAGTGATTCTGCTCAGCTCACTGTTAGAGTAGCCTTTCAATCTAACCAGCCGCACTAAAAAATCATTGCTGAACATGATGGCCCGACAGTCAGGTCACTCACTATGTACTGGTAGTGTAATTGGCAGTCAATTACCCCCCCNTATTCAGAATTATCTGGGCTGATGTATAGCACACCGTGCGACATTGGCCTAGATGGAAAGATAGCGGTATGGTTGTTCAACTTAGTCTATGCTTTCCCTTTACAGTTACTGTAAAGCCCATTGACTAACCTTAGAACTTGGTACGTTTGATGATTATGCTGAGACAGGACTTCACTGGGTGCATGTTTCTGAGCATGTGGCTGGTACATTAACAAACTGGATGACCTTGTCTTTCAGTGGTGCTCAGGGAGAATACGCTGGCCTCGCTGCCATCAAAGCCTACCTGAACTCTAAAGGAGATGCTCATAGAACAGTAAGTATGGTTGTAATGAAACGAAACACACAGATTTTTGCTAGCACACGCACTAAGCCCTGCAGAGTCATGCAGTATGGGATCGGGAAAGGGGGATACCTAGTCAGTTGTACAACTGAAATGTGTCTTCCGCATTTAACCCAACCCCTCCGAATCCGAGAGGTGCAGGTGGCTGCCTTAATCGACATCCACATCTTCTGCGCCCGGGGAACAGTGCCTTGCTCCGTGGCAGAACGACAGATTTTTACCTTGTCAGCTTTCGGTTACTGGCCCAACACTCTAACCTCTAGGCTAGTATATCCACCCTTTCTTAATTGTTATCGCAATAAAATGTATATTATAAAATTACAATATTATTTTTGGGAGGATATTGTCAGAAATGTGGGGGTGTATGTACTATAAATGATTACCCTAATAAATGTTCAGCCTGAATGTTTGCTGTAGTCAGCCATTTCCCTGTGAACAGCCTGTAATAAGCGCGTCACATGGTATTGCACACTGGATACAATGTTTTTATCAGCACATGTAAAGCCATCAAGAGACTTGTTTTAGGTACAGACCGCTTATATGTATGATGGCCAAGATAATCATCCACTCGTTTGCCGACAGACATTGTATTGGAAAAGCCTTCTGAAGAATAGCGCGTTTTGGATACTTATACAGGAACTGTTTGAAAGTCCTCAAGTAGACTAGCGGTTAAGAGAGTTGAGCCAGTAACTGAAAGGTTGCTGGTTTGAATCCCTGAGAGGACTAGAAGGAAAATCTGCCGATATGCCCTTGAGCAAGGTACTTAACCCTAATTGCTTCTGTAAATCGCTCTGGATAAGAGCGTCTGCTAAATTACTAAAATGTAAATCTAAGTATCACAACCGTGACTGGAGATAAGACTGCGTGTTCAAGTAGATTTCCCGTTTTGTAATTTGCCATTTGTCCCAAGAGCTCCCACCACTATCAAAAATAACAACTCCCTTATAAGCACATCTTAGATAGTGGTGTGAGCTTTTCAAACAGTCAATGTCCACAGTTGTGCAAATAAAGGACAGAAAACCCAACAATACCTGGAGGTTACTTGATTTCAAGATCCCATATTTGGTGATTTTAAGACTTTGGGATCAGCAAGTCATGGGCAAAACTGATTGAGCTCGGCTGTTTTTCCCGACAGGGGGGAAATGTAAATGTTACCCAACAAACACACAGGTATTCGTGTCCCTGTGACATTGTTGAAAATGTATAAATAAGTCACCTAATAAGGGATAAAATCAGCTGATTACCTATTTTGCATTGATGTCACTTGGAGATTTGCACAAAGAAATGTTAGGACTCTAACACTGTAATGGTTGACTTGCTTAGGCCTAGTTGGCTCTCTTTTACTTTGTGATGGTCTGATTGTAGCTGTCTTTGATGTTTTCTATTTTGCTCAGGTTTGTCTGATCCCCAAGTCAGCCCATGGCACCAACCCAGCCAGTGCCCAGATGGCTGGCATGAAGGTGCAGGTGGTGGAGGTTGACAAGGATGGCAACATTGACATGGCAAACCTCAAGGCACTGGTAATAGCTGGTTGGAGTGATTCTGATAATAAGCTCGCTGTTACAGAAGAGCCTTTCAATATAACCAATGATCTTCAGTATCCCCTCAAATGCTTTTAAATCTAGGAACAAAGAATAATTGAGAAACATGATGGCCAGAGAGTCGGTGGTCACTATCTACCGGTCGTGCAACCAGCAGTGAATTAGCCCCCTTAAAAGTGGCCTCTCGCATTGCAGTCACACAGACTAACCCATTATTCCTCTCTTAGGTGGACAAACACAAGGCTAACCTGGCAGCCATGATGATCACGTACCCCTCCACCTTCGGTGTGTTTGAGGAGAGGATTGATGATGTCTGCAATCTCATCCACCAGAACGGAGGACAGGTCTACCTGGACGGTGCTAATATGAACGCACAGGTGAGAGAAGAGTATAAGCTGTGTACTAAAACTGTTGAAAGACCTTTTATGGTAAAAAAACAAATTGGGTTGCTTATCCACATGTTAATTGAATCATGGGCCCATTATTTTAATATTGAGTTATATTACAGAAGTGTATTTGAAAGAACCTTATGAAAGTATGTATATATTTTTTACAAGTGTCTCAGGGATTGCACTATTCTACAGCGTACGGTTGAATATTTTAAGTATTTTACAAATGTTCCGTCCTGAGAATAAATCACTTTTCTCTCCGGGTAAGCCAGTATTTCCCGCCAAAACAGGAAGTGCCATTCTAAAGCATAAATACACTACATGGCCAAAAATATGTGGACATCCCTTCAAATTAGTGGATTTGGCTATTTCAGCCACATCTGTTGCTGACCGGTGTATAAAATTGAGCACACAGCCATGTAATCTCCATAAACAAACATTGGCAGTAGAATGGCCCATACTGAAGAGCTCCGTGACTTTCAACTTGGCACTGTCATAGAATGCCTCCTTTCCAACAAGTCAGTCTGTCAAATTTCTGCCCTGCTAGAGCTGCCCCAGTCAACTGTAAGTGCTGTTATTGTGAAGTGGAAATGTCTATGAGCAACAACGGCTCAGCCGCAAAGTGGTATGCCCCACAAGCTCACAGAACGGGACCACCGAGTGCACGTAGAGTGTAAAAAAACGTCTGTCCTCGGTTACAACATTCGGCACTTAGTTACAAACTGCCTCTGGAAGCAATGTGAGCAGAAGAACTGTTCGTCGGGTGCTTCATGGAATGCGTTTCCATGGCCGAGCAGCCACACAAGCCTAAGATCACCATGCGCAATGCCAAGAGTCTGCTGGAGTGGTGTAAAGCTCGCTGCCATTGGACTCTGGTTTGGCGGATGCCAGGAGAACGCTACCTGCCCAAATGCATAGTGCCAACTGTAAAGTTCGGAGGAATAATGGCCTGGGGCTGTTTTTCATGGTTCGGGCTAGGCCCCTTAGTTCCAGTGAAGGGTAATCTTAACACTACATTATACAATGACATTCTAGGGAATTCTGTGCTTCCAACTTTGTGGCAACAGTTTGGGGTAGGACGTTTCAGCATGACAATGCCCACGTGCACAAAGTGAGGTCCATACAGAAATGGTTTGTCAATCGGTGTGGAAGAACTTGACTGACCTGCACAGAGCCTTGACCTCAAGCCCATCGAACATCTTTGGGATGAATTGGAATACTGACTGCGAGCTAGCCTTAATCGCCCAACATCAGTGCCCGACCTCAAATGCTCTTGTGGCTGAATGGAAGGAAGTCCCTGCATGTTCCAACATCTTGTGGAAAGCCTTCCCAGAAGAGTGGAGGCTGTTATAGCAGCAAAGGTGGGACCAACTCCAAAAATAATGCCCATGATTTTGGAATGAGATGTTCCCTGAGCAGGTGTCCACATACTTTTGGTCATGTAGTGTATTTGAGCTATTCAATTTGATTATTTTTGAACCCAGGTCTAATGCATTTTACCCCCAGAGTACAGTAGCGCCCTCTTCTGCAAATGAGTGTAACTTTGGAGAATTGCTTTTCTACCACATTGTCATCACCGCTCTCTCCTACCTGCTCTGCTCTCTACTCTACTCTACAGGTGGGCCTGTGTCGTCCTGGTGACTATGGATCTGACGTCTCTCACTTGAACCTCCACAAGACTTTCTGTATCCCCCACGGAGGTGGAGGACCAGGGATGGGACCTATTGGCGTGTAAGTGACAAACTGGATAGTTTCCCTCAAATGCACATTGATGGGCTAAGCACAAACTCAAGCTGCCAAAAGCAGATCTATGACTGGCCAAATCCATTAAATGTGGAGTTTTTTTCCTGGTCAGGAAACACTACTACTCTCTTAGTGCAAAAAAACACAATTTTAAAAAGTGGATAAGTAATTACTTTTGACTTTAAATCAAGTTATGTTAAACAGGAAGGAGCACCTCGCCCCATTCCTGCCTAGCCACCCAGTGGTCTTAATGTCAGCAGGCAACATGTCCAGCTCCCTGGGCACCATCAGTGCTGCCCCCTGGGGCTCCAGTGCCATCCTGCCTATCTCCTGGGCTTACATCAAGGTCAGTACTACATCTATCCTAAGAGCAGGTTGACATTTGTCATGAATATTGTCTTGGAGGAAGAACTGAGTGGTATCTGCTAGATTGGCCAGATGCAAAGTCAATATTGGCTATATTGTGAAAATGTAATGGAATCCAAAAAGTGTTTTTTGGTCTTTAATTTAAGGTTAGGCATCAGGATTAGCAGTGTGGTTAATGTTAGGTGTAAAATCAGATTCTATGACTTTGTGGCAATGCCAGCTTGTGACCACTGCAGAGCTGCCGCCAGTACACAAGTCATGACATTACATGCCAACATGGATCTTATGGTTCATTCAGTGCCATGGAATTTCAATAATGATAGATTTGTTAGAATAGTGTTATTCAGGATACTCAAATTGTCTTTCTAGGCAAATGCAGAGAGAAAACATGCAACTAAAGCAGCGACATCAGTTGAGTAGATGTCGATATAGACCCTGCCCTTGTATCCTACTGTGTAGATGATGGGAGCCAAGGGGCTGGTTCACGCCACAGAGGTGGCTATCCTGAATGCCAACTATATGGCCAAGAGACTGGAGAGCCACTACAAAATCCTCTTCAAAGGCAGGAAAGGTGAGTGGTAGTTCCTATTCACCCCGTATGGCAGCGTTTTCCAAACTAGGGGTCATGACCTTGTCGGATTTCTTGATTTGAAAATGGGGTCGCGAGAGAAACTGCCATTTAGTTCATAGAACCACGGGTACACGAGTAACCTTTTGATAGCCGCTAAAAGCGGTCGGGACAAACAGAGCGGTCTGTTTTACTTCCTACAAATGTGGCTCACATTTTTGAACAGTTGGAGCTATAAGCTATTATGACCCCATTCCTGAAAGCTAAGACTCGCAGTTACACGTACGTGTCTTTTTCTCTCTACGACGCGCACAAGCTGCACAGGACTTAAAACAGAGTGGACAGGACCAGTCGCCAAATCTGACTGGAGGGAGAAGAACACCATCACTGAAAGCGGTGATCTTTTCTGCACAGAAGATCATACAATTATTGCCAGATGATCTTCTTAGATTTTGTTCCTAAACTTTAATACCTTTGCATCTGTTACTTGGAACCATATTCCATTTGTAATGGACGGTCACACTCCCAAATAAAAGTAAACATTTTGCTTTTGATTACATCACTTTATAAAGTCCTTCAGTAATTAGCCAACACTAGCAAAATGTTGCTTTAACACCGATTGTTTTGGTCCACAGGCTTTTGTGCTCATGAATTTATTTTGGATGTGAGGCCATTCAAGAAGTCTGCAAACATTGAAGCGGTGGATGTGGCAAAAAGGCTACAGGATTACGGTGAGCTGGAACACACTGCATTAACGGATAGTTGGGCACTGCTGAAAAGTCAACATGGCCCACTTGTCTCTTAC
Source organism: Salvelinus sp. IW2-2015 (assembly GCF_002910315.2). Lineage (NCBI taxonomy): Eukaryota > Metazoa > Chordata > Actinopteri > Salmoniformes > Salmonidae > Salvelinus > Salvelinus sp. IW2-2015. The sequence continues at coordinate 13,578,175 of NC_036855.1, forward strand.
TCTAAGTAAAAAAAAATATTTGGAATACTTTTATTGAATTTACCCGTAAGCCTTCTTATCCCCCTGTGTGTCTGACCTTGGTCAGGTTTCCATGCCCCCACCATGTCGTGGCCCGTGGCAGGAACCCTGATGATCGAGCCCACTGAGTCGGAGGACAAGGCAGAGATGGACCGCTTCTGTGACTCGCTGATGGGAATCAGACAGGAAATAGCAGATATCGAGGAAGGCAGGATGGATGCCCGCATTAACCCATTGAAGGTACGTCACTGGCCTGACTCAGACAACTAACACATTGTGTGTCAAGCCATGCAATCAGCTACGTACAGTGGTCATTAAACTCATAGCAATTTTACTAAGTCAACATTATTTGGGGTTGGAGTTTTTCACTAGATGGTTTAAGAAATACCCCTGTGATATGGACAACCTTTTATTATAGTGTTATTGAGCATAAATCTGTTATTTTAGTGGTAGCACCTAAAATGTGGCACGAGTTGCTTTGTCACCAGACCAGCTAAAATAAGTGTTCACTGGGGTCTGTCCACAGATGGCACCTCACTCCCTGGCAAGCATCACCTCCTCTACCTGGGACAGGCCCTACTCCAGGGAGTATGCTGCTTTCCCCCTGGTGAGTCTTCCCTCTGGAAAACATCACACACTACCAACTCCACTAAAAATGGTTGTTTTCATGTGAATGTCAACATGTTTACATCAGCGTTATCCCCATTTCCAGCCATTCGTGAGGCCCGAGACCAAATTCTGGCCATCCATCTCCAGGATTGACGACATCTACGGTGACCAGCACCTGGTCTGCACCTGCCCCCCCATGGATGTGTATGAGTCACCATACGAGGAGAAGAGAGCTTCCTCATGACAAATGCCTCCATTATACCAGTCGTCATCATCACACTTCCAAATTCTGAAAATCCATTGAGTTGTATCGTACACTGTAGTTTCTGTATTTCAATGTTCAACTCTTTTCTGTTGTACAAATAGTTGCCTTGACTCTCCCTTCGTGACGTTTTTATCTTCTAAAGTAGCGGATCGGACTAACACGTAGATCAAGTTTTAGGGTTTTGTTAATATTTGCTGTGTTCTGTGCATGAAAATGTTTAAAATGTGTATTTTGACACGTTTGCCTAATCACTTATACTAGTCTTGATATGTACTATGGATAGTTTTAATGATCTAAGGAAAATAGTTGTATTGAACATTGTCAATCTTTTCTTGTTCAGTTTGAAGTAGACTTCAGTCATTTCTTTTCCACATAAGGAAATACTGCCATCTAGATGTGAATGTTAAACACCAAAAACGTTCTCACATGATTTGTTCTGAGACACTAATACATTTGGACATTAAGATATTTCTTATCTCCAAAACAGACTAAGGTGATGTTCATCGAACTAATTGGGCTGTAAGTATTAGTTCAAAGAATGACTTCAGTTCTCTGCCTATGGACATGGCATGAGAACCCCAAGGAAGTTCATTCCTTTTGTTAATCCTATTGGGTGATCATCTTTGCTTAGCCTCAATACATTGTGACTTACTGTACAACTGGGAACAGTTGTGGGTGCATTACTTTAAAGTGCTGAATATCAACGTAAAGATTGTTAGACCCAAAATAGACAACTTGTAAGATCTACAGCCTGTATGCGTGATTAAATTACACATCGACTTGTGACTAAGGTCATTTTTGCAACTCATTCACCATGTAAGAATACAATTTAAGGATGTATGAGACTCAATTTGAAGAGCTTGCAAACTTGAGCATCAGTTCCAGTCACACACACACACAATTGACTAGTGTCATGACGTTGCCCTCTTTGGGTACAGCGAGCACCATCCCACTCTGTCTCTTACATTCCGGCTGCTGCGACCTCAAGTCGTAAATTCCTAGAGGAGATTATCTCCTCATGGCCACAGTATAGAGAGAGTTTCCATAGAGAGAACAAAGGAATTTCTTCCACCTCACAGAACTTGAGGTCTGAACATTTTTATTCTGGAGAAGGTATAAAAGATCGGTGAAGAATCCAGCTACGAACTGGTCCGTTTTGTACAATTTTGTGAAACTCATGGGAGACAATACGGCCACATTACCATAACGCTGTTTATATAATAGCCTCATGAGGTTGACATCTAATTGTTGTATAAGATGAGTGAGGATACTGTTTGTGAAATTGTGTAATGTGATTTTGGACCGTTTAATGAAGGATTCCCTTTGGAGTTTAACTAAATCAGAGGACCGCTCATGAGCAGTTAGGACCTGGTGTCATGACAGCCTTTCTCTGCTCTTCCGAATAAAACCCCCACCCGGGTTTTCTATCACCAGACCTAGCTTCCCTCAATTACGTGATGGCTAAAGGTTGCAGACCAGCTTACCTTGAGAAGGCCAAGGTTGGAGAGGAGACCATAAACCTAAGGTTTGAGTAGATGGCTGCATCTTTTAACCACACCACGTGGTTAGACTATCGATACCGACAGAATAAGAACAAGTCTTTGATATTAATTACTAGTCTGCAGTTAGGAATTCGGTATCATTGAACGCGAAGACCGACAACCGCCGAAACATCTATTCTATAAAGACATGAATGTCACTCTGAACTACCCATTCWAACCACGACAGAGGACAAACTCCAACAGAAACAAACTTTTCAGATCCCGACGACACACTGAGCGTAAATATATATATCGATTGCAATTATTCCCGAATGAGTGAGCGTTCATGTGCAAAGGATTAGCATTTCAATTGTTATAATTATCAACTTTGTAGTCTCATCTCAGTTGTCCACCAAGCCGCGATACCAGTTTATCCCACTAGGGAAACTCCGTTATCATTTCCTTGTAACTCTATTGTTTGTTTATGCATTTCTGTGAATTACTTAGTAAATTTTAAGACAATTGATGTATGGATGACTCATAGTGAAGACTGGGTTCGTGCAGATAACCAACAATTTACGACGTTTGGAATGAGACTAACATGAGGGAAATAATGATTCATTAATCAGAAGACTAATCGATCAGATGTTAAAATATCGTAAAGTTATATTCGGACAATCCTAACTTTGTAATCTGAATATTTTCCTTGGTGGCCCGACTTCCTAGTTAATTACAGTTCCATGATTAATCAGTTTAATCGCGTAATAGAGTCATTTGATAAATAAGTCTTCAGTTTAATGATGCCAAAGACACGACATTAGCATATGCCTTGGTCTGGTTAGTGTGTAAGTGTAATTATGGTAGCAAATCAATTTAAGGAGCAGGGGAGAGCGATTGTTCCCTAGACAATTGACTTGTGCCCATTGGGATAAAAGGTACAGCCACCACACATGCAATGGCTTCAAAAATTKTATTCATTCAGTTGCAAAAATAAACACTTGATGGGCGCAGAAGTACCCTTATATTTTTGTCTTGTTACATTTGGATTGGGGGGGAATTTAGTCTAGGCAAAATCACACATTCAAGTGTTTTAACTTGTAACACAGCTGCATGGGATTTGTTGGATTTTGAAGTTGGGTGGTTTCGTTGCATCCAATGGCAGTTTGTGATAACGCAAGGAGCCGGTTGTGGATTGGATAGCTCTACACCTCAGAAAATGCCAAAAAACTCTGAGGGTGTCAGCTAGCACGGATCTAGCCCCTAGTCATGCGTCTAAAGTAGAAAGACAATGGGCTTGGGTACTGCCATCAGAGTTTTAAACAAAAGAAATGCTGGGCCTGTAGCCTCACTGATTATGTGCCACCTTCAGCAGAAGGAGCTATAGGAGGACAGGCTCATTGTAATGGAATAAATGGAACGGTATCAAACATGGTAACTTTTCAATTTATTCCATTCCAGCCATTACAATGAGCCTGTCCTCTAGCTCCTCCCACCAGCCGCCTCTGCTCTTCCTTTAACCCTTTTTGGTGAAGGAAGATTTGAAAGCTACAGAATTCAGCTTTTGAAACAGACGGATCATTATTTCAGAAACATCGTTATCAGGGGAGGACTAAATGGTGTGGCAACAGTTGACAACCTTTGACGTGGATAGAAGGAATTTGCACAACCATTAACTTGATATATTTGAATAGTCTATTGGTGGGGGGGAAAAAATCAAGGGTAATACAGATAATAACAAGAAGGCACTGGTGACATGTAAAGTGCTGAGCCACAGCTCTGGTACTAGATTGCCATGGGCAATATTCTATTGTGTAACAGGGGGATTAATAACATTGATTTATCATTAACCCTATAGCACATGACATTCGGGTTAATGTATGGGTAAAGCTGCACATCGAAAGTACTTAACTTTACTCACATGTGCCTAAGCATAGGTGTTAGCAGCAGGTCTACCCCAAAAACATTTAAAATATAGGTAAAATACATGCATTGCACCAGAGATTAAAACAAAAATACTTGAAAATAACTATAGATGTTCATACAGGTATACTGTATGCGAAGTATATAACATAGAATTAAGACAAATCAGTGAACATTCAAATACATCATGTACATCAAGTCAATAAAAGTGGTACAAACTACTGTACAACCTGGTCAAACATATGTAAACTGGGAACTTGACAATGGTGAATGACCAGGTATAATGTCAACACCCTCCATTACTTACTCCTGTGATGCAGCTTAATATAGATAAAAACCTGACTAGGTGATACAAGCTCAGAATGAAGCCATCCCAAGAGCTCATGAACTGCAAACATTCACTGCCATATCCCCTGAAACAGAGTAACATTATTTGCAGTTGCTCTCACTAACCAGCTTCACTCCCATCTTGTAGGCAAAGGCCTGAGTGGCCTCTAGCTCGGTTTCACTGGGAGAGGCCTTCTTCCGCTCGACAAGTCGGTCCACCAGCACCACAAACACACCAGATATGATGAAAACCAATCCAGACAGGTAGAAGCATACACCAAAGTCTTTGTCCAGGTCAACCAGCCAACCTGTGCAAAGAGAAGAAATTTGAGCCCACAAACTGCTGCCCTGGATGAATAAACCAGTAGCTTCACTGATTAAAAGCTTAGTTCATTCAAAGTGAAAATGGGTGCAATTTTGTTACTGCATGTCAACATTGTAATTTCACACCATCTCACCTGCAGCAGGTGGACCAATGAAGCCCCCGATACTTCTAAAAAGCATGAAGAGTCCCAGGCCGCTGTCGAACCCCTCCAGGCCCACTATGTCCACAATAGACGTCACATGGATGGCTACAACGCAGCCAAACAGAAAACCGTAGAGCGAGGAGAAGACCAGAAGGGCTGAGTAGTCCTTGCCAATGGGCAACAGCAGTAGCACTACCCCCAACATGATGACCACCATTGTCAGCAGCTGTAGGTTCCTCACCAGCCTCAGGTTGGCCAGCCAACCACAGGCCAGACGACCAAGCAGGTCAGCCAATGCCAGCACAGACAGGATGGACGCCGCCCAGTAGTTCTTCAATCCCAGGCTGGTGGCATAGGGAACCACGAATAGAGGTGGGATGAAAAATCCTGCAGCAGCGAAAATGGCAAACAGGATGTAGAGCAGCAATTCTGGCTTCCTTAGCAACGTCCACTGGAAGCTTAGCTTCTTAGGCATCGGGTCATCAGCAGCTTTGGAGTCCTGGTGGTTGTCCTTATTTGGCTTGGTGGGATTATGGGGTTTGGATTCAAGAGGTCTCATGAGGGCTCCACAGACGCAAAGGTTGAGCTGAAGGCTCCCTATGACGAGCAGAGCTCCCTGCCAGGTGTAAACGTCGATGAGCCACTGAAAGAAAGGACTGAACACCATGGCAAAAACACACTCCCCGGAGCTGGCTATGGCGTACGCTATGGGACGCCACTTCAGGAAGTAGTGGCTCACTATGCTGTTGGCTGGTAACCAGGAAAATGAAAGTCCCAAACCTAAAAATAAAGCAAAGATAAATCTTGGCTCTGTGTTAGTCTGTTACTAAATGTAATACATTATACATGTGTATCTGCTCAAATTTAATGAGCCAATATAGCTAATCAATAACTACACCAAGTTGTTCAGTTACAATGTGTTCTGGTTGGGGTCTGTCGGGTTCACCCAGGGGTCATAAAAAGGGTTGTACCCAAATGTTTGGTGTATTAGAATAATGTATTATGCTTATGTTTTATTAATAGAAGGGGAGGGGTTAAAAGACCCCTCCCTCCTTACAGTTACAGGGTTTTAGACTACGGATTAACAATATATATATTCATTGTAGAAGTTTAGTATTGTTCTACATGTATTTTAGTTCTCTCTGCCTCATTATAAAGAGGCCCTTAGACAGAACTCTGCAGGGGAGTGAAGGACATAAGACTAGGTAAACATTCCACAATAGGTCAACTTTGGGGGAAGGGGAATTTACTGCTAAGTGTTTAGCTAACAATAAAGGCCCTGTTTATACAGCTTTGTAGGCATGGTTTTGGTCCCAGGAGTAGAGGATGATATAGGCAGTGGCGTCATTAGGGCGCGACTTAGGGTTTAATAAAACCACTGGAGACCTTTTGTTTGAGGCAGAACTTACTCAGAAACATGCGTGCTATGTTCCGGTTTGTCAACTTCTGTCTGCAATTGCATAAATAAAGGTTTTTGAATGATTTAATTAAAGATTGTCATAATGCTAATTTCACCAATGAACCAATGATTGACAAAGAAGGACGTAAGAAACTAACCCTAACAGGTCACAAAACAAAACTCATGATTGTTAACCCTCGGGGATGACAATTTCAGTTCTATTTTCTGAAGTTCCTGAAAACGAAAATCACTCGAGGTAATGCCTTTTGTTTCCCTCTGATTATTTTAACTGCACTGGTACAGTAGGTTTTATGGGCTGGTGTGGTGATCGTCGTCTCCTGTGATTGGTCATTAACAACAACAACAAAAAATTGCAACTTTATCACCCCGAGAACACACCAACGTAAACTGTTTTTAAATGTGAAGTTTACTTTCCACTTGGGGAGCCCTCAACCCTACCTTGCAGTACGCCTATGCTGAGGTACATCCATGGAAGACTGAGGTCGAGAGAAGCCAGGATCATCCCTGAAGCAGTGAGGAGCCCTCCCATCATGATGACTGCCCTCTGGGTACAGTGCATGCTCAGGACACTGGCAACTGTGGCTGAGGTGAGGAGACAAATCATTACAGGAACCAGAGTGGATTGTTCTAGTGGTTACAACAACAAAATGTCAACCTTGTCTCTAGTTGCTTGAGCATGTTTGTTTACTTGGCCAACTTATAACGCTATAACCATGCAACACATTTCAGTTGAATAATGAAATAGACGTTAAACTGCAATGTAAACAAGACAAGTTGCCCTCGCCCTCACTTACCTCCCAAGTGAAACATGACTATCATAGTGGAGGTGACCCATGAGGTGGTGCTGGTGAGGACTCCAAAGTGGTTCTGGATCTCTAGGAAGAATAGGCCGAAGTTCTTAAGGACGCCTGTAGTGAGGCCCATGATAAAGAAGGCTGAGGTGACCACCACCCATCCATAGCCCCCATCAGGGGGGCCACCGGCCTTCATACCAGGGCTCTGCATCACAGCGCTACAGCCTTCGAAGAACATGTACAGTAGGCATATGTTCACTGCTGCAAAGTGGTCAGTAAATGGGTGGTTCCACCACTTTATTTCATATTATTTTGACATCGTCATAAAGAGCACATGTTCAACTTAATGAAAAACTAATCTTGCCCCCCCCCCCAAAAACGGTATATATATTAAAATGAAGGCAACTCATTTAATAACAGGCCTTACAAAATGCAATATTTGTGCACAATTTCTACTTAATGTCAAAGGCACTCATTTCGTGGACAGAAATACACTTAGTTGCAACCTGGTCTCAGAGCATTTTGTATTATTAGTATGATAAGTAACCATCCGTCTTATTTAACATAAGGCAAAAACAAAAGGAGGGTTGGACATACGAAAAAGTCTAGCAACCCAAAGATTGCGAGTTCGAAGCGCATCACATACAACTTTAGCATTTGAGCAAGTTAGCAACTCTTTCAACTACTTAGCATTTTAGCTAACCCTAACGTGAACTCTTTTAGCTAACTGGTCACCAAATTCTTAAACTTAACCCTAAATCCTAGCCTAGCTAACATTAGGGAGCTAGTTAACGTTAGTCCACTAGCTAAAATTAGTAACATGTGTTTAGCAAATTCCTAACATGTTGACGGTCTCGGATTTACGTACAGAATAATACGAAATGCTCCGAGACCAGGTTGACAGCGAGTATGAAACACTTCCTTAGAACCTCAGCTTGTCTGCCTGAATGTATTTCTGAGTATGATGAACGTTTCTGAATTTCTGACTAGAAAGTCGTGTCCATCGGCGCTCTAAACCCACAGCTTCTCGGTCGTTCAAGCGAATGACCGCACGTAGTGGACTTGCACTGCAAACCAAGCAATGGCAATCTGCACCACATGTGATACAATGCATCGATCGACGATGTCTATTCTTCCTCGCAATGAGATAAGTTAGTTACTGCACTTGCATCATGTCTAGTCATTCTGCCTTTTTTATGTCTAAATTGACAGTATTTATCCTGCTAACCGTTCTGAGAACTCAACGCAAGGATGGAATAAAGAAATGGAGTATCACTCACGACTGGATCGTAACCTCCTCACTTCGTGCTCTTCTCCTCCTGGTTTATTGGGAGATATCGCTGTTCCCTTCTACTGGCCATATCGTAATTTCCAATTCAGCGCGGGGAGGTCTTCTATATATACATGTCGGAGTTGGACACTCCCCTTCGAGCTCATGCTCATTATGTAAATCACGACCAATCAAGTATATAAACCCTGGATCGCTGATGCTATGTATTGGCCAATGAGAGGCTTTGATCACAACTCATTTATTTTTGTTTAACAGGTATTTAACTAGGCAAGTCAGTTAAGAACAAATTCTTATTTTACAGCCTACCCCGGCCAAACCCTCACCTAACCTGGATGACGCTGGGACAATTGTGTGTTGCCTTATGGGCCTTATGACGCCTCTAGCGCAGAGATGCAGTGTCGTAGACTGCTGCGCCACTCTGGAGCTCATACAGCAAAGGGAGTTGTGGTTGTATCTATTCTATGGTTGTATTAGGTTGGTTGTATCCTTCAACATAACCATCGTAGACCACTAAAATGTGCAGTCAAAATTAAGCATGACTGTCATTACTGGAATGGAATGGACCAAGACCCCCAACCTAATAATTGATTCAATCATGTGTGTATGCTTAGAGTCAATGGTGTATGCCAACATGGAGAGAACCCCATCATTAATGGTGTAATATGCCCTTGCCTTGAGAATCGGGCATGTTCATCATTACCTAATTGGCTGAAGGAAATTAATGATGAATATTAGGGCAAACTAAGTCCATTTACAACATCTGACAGCCCTTTTCAACTGTCCATGCCCCATCTGTTTGGTATCTCAACAGGTTTCCTGCTCTCTGCACAGGAGAAGGAACCATTGAAGATTGTAAACGGTACTACTACATAGTAATGCTTGATTCACTGTTTTCACAACGTATGCCAACTCCTACTTCTCCCTCTCACTAGGGTGCATGTGCTCTGAAAGGGATTGGTTTTCCCCTGAGCTGAACCTTTAAAAACAGAGAACATGGTTGAGTGTGAGAATGCAAGTGAATGTAACACATTTTTCAGAGTTGGATAGTAAGAAAATGCATTTCCACAGCAGAAGCAAATACACTCCATACGTTTTTGGACAGTGAGCACTTCTAAAAAATGTGTCTCTATACTCCAGCATTTTGTATTTAAGATAGAATGTTTCATATCGGCGACAGTATAGAATGTCAGGTTTTATGTGAGAGTACTTTGAGACATACAGTGGGTGTAGAAAGTCAGAATATTCATCTTTAGTTGCCTTACAGCCTGAAATGAAAACACATCAAATCTGACTTTTTCCAGCTTTATTTTCACACAGTAAGTAACCCACAATATCCAAGTGAGAAAAATACAATAAAAACCTCAAACTGTATTAAATGAACACAGTAAAATACCCGATTTGGGTAAGTGAACACCCCCCTGAGTTAATAGTTGGTGGAACCACCTTTTGCTTGAATTACAGCCATGAGTCTCTTTGAACACTTCTCTACTAACTTTGCACAGCTAGACTGTGCAATATTTGCCCATTTTTCCTTGCAAAATTGTTCACGCTCAGTCAAATTGCATGGTGACCGCTCATGGACTGCACTCAAGTCATTCCACAGATTCAACAGGATTTAGGTCAGGGCTCTGACTAGGCCACTCAAGGACATTCACCTTCTTGTCCTTCAGCCACTGTACAGTTGCTTTGGGTCATTATCATGTTGAAACATGAACCATCTTCCCATTTTCAATTTCCTGACAGAGGACTGCAGGATCTCCTTAAGAATCTGTCGGTATTTTGCACTGTCCATTTTCCCTTCTATCCTGACAAGTGCTCCAGTTCCTGCTAAAGAGACACACCCCCATAACAGGATGCTGCCACCGCCTGGCTTTACTGTAGGCATGGTATTCTTTGGGTGTAAAGATGTATTGGGATTTCGCCAGACAGTTCAATTTTGGTCTCATCTGACCACAGAACCCTTTGCCACGGACTCGGAATCTACAATGTGTTTTTGGCAAAGCTCAAATGAGACTTGATGTGGCTTTTTCTGAGTAGTTTTTTTCCCCTTCTTGCCACCCTCCCATAGAAGCCAGATTTGTGGAGCTTGTGATATTGTGGTCACATGCACACATTGACTAGTGTTTGCCAAAAATGCCTGGAGCTCCTTCAAAGTCAACATTGGCTTCTTGGTAGCCTCTCTGATCAGTTTCCTTCTGTCCCAGTCATCCAGTTTGGAGGGATGGCCTGATCTATGCAGGGTCTGGGTGGTGCCATACACCTTCCACTTCTTAATAATGGTCTTAACTGTGCTCCGAGGGATAGACAAAGCCTTCAAAATCTTTTCATATCCATCCCGACTCTTGCCTTCCCACAACTTTATCTCGTAGATCTTTTGAAAGTACCTTTCCGCCCATAGTGGATTCTTTGCTTTGAATTGCACTACTAAGCAATGAATTCCTCTATGAACACTCTGCTTTTATTCTGAACTAATCAAAGTCACTACAATTGATCACAGATGGAAGCCAATTAGCTTGATTTGTGATCTGGAAGGTGGTTGGTTATACCTCAGCATGTTTGTAATTACAATTCTAAGGGGGGGGGGGGGGGGGGTCACCTATCCAAATAGGGTATTTTACTGTTGGACTTTTAATTATTATTATTTTTTTTAATTAAAGAAAGATTAACTTGGATATTGTGGGCTACTGTCTGTAAGTAATTGTATGTGTTTTCATTTCAGGCTGTAAGGCAACAAAAGGTGAACATTTTGAAAGGGGGTGGTGACTTTCTATACCCATTGTATCTGTTTTACTGTTTAGAAATGAAAACACTATGTATCTAGTCCCCCCATTTGGACAAATTCACTTAGTGTATTAAAGTAGTCAAAAGTGTAGTATTTCTTGCACGCAAGGACTACATCAAGCTTGTGACTCTACAAACTTTTTGGATGAATTTGCAGTTTGTTTTGGATTATGTTTTTCCCAACAGGAACTGAATGGTGAATAATGTCTTGTGCCATTTTGGAGTCTACATTCATCCTAATAAGAAAAATCATGAATGAATCATTCAGTCATATCCTTGAAGAATCATTAAGTGGATGCTACCATGATTATGGATAATCATAAATGAATCATGAATGTATGAGTGAGAAGGTTACAGAGGCACAAAGATCATACTCCCCAAAAAATGCTTATCTCCCCTGTTATTGGTAATTGTGAGAGGGTAGCATTTTGTTGTAGCCTCTGAACGGCATCATTATTCATGATTTTTCTTATCAGGATTAATTTAGAAGTGTTCAGAAACATCTTATCTACTCAATTAGAAATAAAATGACTCTAGTCATCATTCAGTTACTATTGGGCAAAACATATTCCAAAACACAACCAAAACAAACTGCTTGATTAGATAAGCGTTCAACCCCGAGTCAATACATGTTAGATGCACCTTTGGAAGAGATTACAGCTGTCAGTCTAAGTCTCTAAGAGCTTTTAACATCTGGATTGTACAATATTTTGCCCATTATTATTTTTGAAATACGTCGAGCTCTGTCAAGTTGGTTGTTGATCATTGCTAGACAGCCATTTTCAAGTCTTACCATAGATTTTCAAGCCAATTTAAGTCAAAACTGTAACTAGGCCACTCAGGAACATTCAACATCGTCTTGGTAGGCAACTCCAGTGTATATTTGGCCTTGTGTTTTAGGTTATTTTCCTGCTGAAAGTTGAATGTCTCCCAGTGTCTGTTGGAAAGCAGACTGAACCAGTTTTCCTCTAGGATTTTGCCTGTGCTTAGCCCAATTCCAATTATTTTTATCCTAAACAACCTACCTAGTCCTTTCAAATGACAAGCATACCCATAACATAACAGCCACCGTCATGTTTGGAAATACTGAGCGGTACTCAGTGATGTGTTGTGTTGGATTTGGCCCAAAATAATGCTTTTCATTAAAGAACAAAAGTGTATTTCTTTGCCACAGTTTTTGCAGTATTACTTTAGTGCCTTATTGAAAACAGGATGCATGTTTTGATTTTTTTTTAAATTCTGTACATGCTTTCTTCTTTTCACCCTGTCATTTAAATTAGTATTGTGGAGTAACTACAATGTTGTTGATCCATCTTCAGTTTTATATCACAGCCATTGAAGTCTTTAACGGTTTTAAAATCACAATTGGCCTCATGGTGAAATCCCTGAGTGGTTTCCTTCCTCTCCGGCAACTGAGTTAGGAAGGACGCTTGTATCTTTGTAGTGACTGGGTGTATTGATACACCATGCAAAGTGTAATTCATAACTTCCCCATGCTCAAATGGGTATTCAATGTCGGCTTTTTATTTTTACCGATCTACCAATAGGGGACCTTCTTTGTAAGGCATTGGAAAACCTCCCTTGTTTTCTTGGTTGAATGTGTGCTTGGGACCAACAGATAATTGTATGTGTGGGGTAGAGAGATGGGGTAGTCATTCAAAAATCATGTTAAACACTGTTATTGCACACAGCGTGAGTCCATGCAACTTATTATGTGACTTGCTATGCACATTTTTATTCCTGAACTTATTTAGGCTTGCCATAACAAAGAGGTTGAATACTAATTGACTCAAGACATTCCAGCTTTTCATTTTTAATTAATTTGTAAAAATGTCTAGAAACATAATTCCACTTTGACATTATGGGGTATTGTGTGTAGATCAGTGACACACAATCTCAATTTAATCCATTTTAAATTCAGGCTGTAATGGGTCTACATAAGGGTGCAAATGGAAAAAAATCACAAAAGCTCTGACGAAGGCCGTGTGGCCGATACGTAAGCTTATTAAATATCGGTGGTACTATCAAGAGCAGTGTGCGGTTTCCTTTTTCCTTCATCAAATGCAGGCTGTAACAAAATGTTGAAAAAGTCAAGGGGTGTGAATACTTTCTGAAGGCACTGTATGTATGAAAATACCCTCAAAAAAGATCTGACATTCTGTACTGTCGCTTCATATGAAACATTTGATCTCAAATCCAAAGTATAGAGTATAAAGCCAAATTTTAAAAAAGTTCTTCAATGTCCAAATACATATGGAGGGGAATGCATGTACACATTTAACAAATAGAAGAATCTGTCATAATCTTTGAAAACGTCAGTAAACTTGTACCTGGGTTAATTCACTGACCAGTTGTGACCCCTGGAATTGTATACACTAGTTTGTAACACTCCCATTTTGTAATGACGTGGGGAGAAAATGCATGAGATGTTGCAATAATAAAATAGCTCTAGGAACTTAAAGGCAAGTAGTGTCAAGTATTTGAAAGGGATTGTGTAGGACTATGCACCGTAATGTCTTGATACAGTTCAATGTTAGCTGACAAACCCAACTAGTGAAATTGAAGAGCTCATGTCACACTAAGATTATACTGATAGTGTGACCATATACAAATGAAAGAGATTAGTCTTGTGATTTGAGGAGTGATATGATGAGTGGCCTGTTCGGTTGAAGGGATATTTTTAGAATGGACATGGGATATGGAAGGAATGAGTGTCACACACTCTCAACTACTGTTGAACTATCCTCAAGCAGAGTTCTGCCTGTGTACAAAATATCAGAAGAGTCCTATAATCTCTACTGACCTTGAACATAATATTATTGATTGTAAGGCCAACAGAAAAAGTTACTGACCCCACTAATGGGTTTTTGAAAGACATTCTACAACCCTTTTTCATATGGCATTGATATATATTTTAATCTTACAACACCTGCTTCACAATGGAATTTTAAATCAATGGATTTTTAAATCTCTAAATGTACTTCATTTACACTGACTTCTTGTCTAACATTTCAAATACAGACCGCAGTGTATTCATTTCATTTTATAAAATTATAAAATCCTCTTGACATATGTACACAAATATATGTATATACATACATAAAACAACACAAATAAAAAGAAGAAACATTCCATTCCATCAGTCCAGCATACTTTCATTTTTCAGATGGGGGGACAGAAAGGTGAAGGCTAGCCCTGCTAGCTTAGAARACAAAGGGCTGGAGAAGAAGAAAAAAAACACACACTCAAGAGAAATGAGACCTTGTTTGAAACAAGTGTCTCTATAGTGTCCTGGTAGAAGATCTTGTTCTCAGTCCAATCTATTGCCACACTGCAAAAGGACAGGGCCGGGGGGGCGGTCACACACACGCACACGCACACACATGGCAACCAAGTGAATGCAGAAAAACAGTCTCTTAGAAGAGGGGCACTTAGGGTGTTTGTCTACGTATCCTTGCTGTCACGGAACAGGTCGACACGCAGGGCCAGCTCCTTGAAGGAGGGCCGCAAGCATGGGTCTTTGTCCCAGCATTCCTGCATTATCTCATGCATCTGAGAGAACGAGAGAGAGAACCAAAGACATGTTTATTTGGGATGGTCACAACTGGTAGCCTTCCTATGGTATATATTCATTGAAATCTGATTGTAACATAAACATGTTACCATTCACTCACATTGCTCAGTTAAGGTACTAAGTTAACTGTGGAAACTGCAACCCCTCTTTTACACATGTTATGTCACTGCATCATTAAGGAAGGCAAACGCACTATAAAGACTGAACAATGCAATACAAAATGGACATAATGACTAGAACCCAGCCCTTACCTCCATGGGACAGCCCACAGGTTGAGGCAGCCTGCTGCCTGACTTGAGGAGCTCAATGAGATGATAGACAATCAGCTGGCCCTTCTTGTCATTACCCATCATGCCCATGAACATCTGAGGATGTGGAGAAAGGATGGTTGGTCAGGTGTGAACTACAAATGATCAAACAAGTATATGTAAACTAGGTCAGTATAATGCAAGGAGTGCAGGGATGTTTGCAGTTGTTTTAGGTCTCTATTGCACACATACAGTATACTTTCCTTTATTTGCAGGCTCATGTGTATACAAGTAGACTCAAGTAGAGTCTGACAATGTGTCTTAACATACAGTGCCTTCAGAAAGTATTCACACTCCTTCAATTTTTTCTTATTTGGTGGTGTTACAAATTAGGATTAAAATGGATTTCATTGTAATTGTTGGTCAATGATCTACACAAAATACTCTAATGCCAAAAGTAATATTTTTTTTAAATGTATGAAAAATAAAACACTTATATATCTTGATTAGATAAGTATACACCCCCCTGAGACAATACATGTTAGAATCCCCTTTGGCAGTAACTACAACTGATTTTTGGGGGGTAAATCTCTAAGAGCTTTGCACACCTGGATTGTACAATATTAACATTCTTTAAGCTCTGTCAAGTTAGTTGTTAATCATTGCTTGACAACCATTTTCAAGTATTGCTATAGATTTTCAAGCCGATTTCAGTCAAAACTGTAGCTAGGCCACTCAGGAACATTCGATGTCGTCTCGGTAAGCAACCAGTGTAGATTTGGACTTGTGCTTTAGGTTATTGTTCTGCTGAAAGGTGCAATTTTCTCCAAATGTGTTCGAATTAATTAGACTGAACCAGGTTTTCCTCTAGGATTTTGCCCGTGCTTAGCTGTATTCCCTTTCTTTTTATCCTAAAAAAACTCCCTAGTCCTTGCCATGACGAGCATACCCTTAACATGATGCAGCCACCACCATGCTTGAAAATATGAAGAGTGGTACTCAGTGATGTGTTGGATTTTCCCCAAACATAACACTTTGTATTAAGAACCAAAAAATAATTTTGTTGCCACATTATTTGCAGTATTGCTTAACTTCTCTAGGGTAGGGGGCAGCATTCGGAATTTTGGATGAAATGCATGCCCAAATTAAACTGCCTGCTTCTCGGGCCCAGAAGATATGATATGCATATAACTGGTAGATTTGGATAGAAATCACTCTAAAGTTTCCAAAACTGTTAAAATAGTGTCTGTGAGTATAACAGAACTGATTTGGCAGGTGAAAACTTGAGAAAAATCCAATCAGGAAGTATATATTTTTTTGGTTTTGTAGTTTTCTATTCAATACCATTACAGTATCCATTGACTTAGGACTCAAATTGCAGTTTCTATGCCTTCCACTAGATGTCAACAGTCTTTAGAAATTGTTTCAGGCTTGTATTCTGAAAAATGARGAAGTAAGAGCAGTCTGAATGAGTTGACCCTAAAGTGTCACAGAGCTTTTTCATGCGCGAGACCGAGAGAGTGCGTTTCTTGTTTACCTTTTAAATTGACGACGTTATTGTCCGGTTGAAATATTATCGATTATTTAGTCTAAAAACAACCTGAGGATTGAATATAAACATCGTTTGACATGTTTCTATGAACTTTACAGATACAATTTGGATTTTTTTGTCTTCCTGTTTTGACTGCGTTTGAGCCTGTGGATTACTGAAGAAAACGCGCGGGAAAAAATGAGGTTTTTGGATATAAAGAGACTTTATTGAACAAAAGGAACATTTATTGAGTAAATGAATGTCTACTGAGTGCAACCATATGAAGATCATCAAAGGTAAGGGATTAATTTTATCTCTATTTCTGACTTGTGTAACTGTTCTACTTGGCTGGTTACGGTTTGTAATGATTTGTCTAGTGGGCTATGTTCTCAAATAATCGTAAGGTATGCTTTCGCCGTAAAGCATTTTTAAAATCTGACACCGTGGTTGGATTCACAAGAAGTTAAGTTAGTATTGAAGCACTTTTTTTGGGGGGGGGGGGGGGGGGCTTTATACTCTGTACTTTATACTTTGGATTTGAGATCAAATGTTTCATATGAAGCGACAGTACAGAATGTCAGATCTTATTGAGTAACAATGTTGTTTATCCAACCTTTTTGTTGTTGTTGGTGGATCAGCGTTAATATTGTGGAAAGATTGGTGCTTCCATCAATGTAATTGTCTGCATCATTTCCAATCCCTGATATATTTTTGGGGTAAATACATACATAACATACAGTTGAAGTCAGAAGTTTACATACACTTAGGTTGGAGTCATTAAAACTAGTTTTTCAACCACTCCACAAATTTCTTGTTAAAAAACTATAGTTTTGGCAAGTCGGTTAGGACATCTACTTTGTGCATGACACAAGTAATTTTTCCAAAAATTGTTTACAGACAGATTATTTCACTTATAATTCACTGTATCACAATTCCAGTGAGTCAGTACTGAACCTATGTGCCAAGGGGGATGAATAATTTTGCAAGGCACTGTATATGTATGTAATGTATGTACAGTTGAAGTCGGAAGTTTACATACACCCTAGCCAAATATATTTAAAACTCAGTTTCACAATTCCTGACATTTAATCCTATTAAAAATTCCCTGTTTTAGGTCAGTTAGGATCACCACTTTCTTTAAGAATGTGAAATGTCAGGATAATAGTTGAGAGAATTATTTATTTCAGCTTTTATTTATTCGATCACATTCCCAGTGGGTCAGAAGTTTACATACACTCAATTAGTATTTGGTAGCATTGCCTTTAAATTGTTTAACTTGGGTCAAACGTTTTGGGTAGCCTTACACAAGCTTCCCACAATAAATTGGGTGAATCTTGGCCCATTCCTCCTGACAGAGCTGGTGTAACTGAGTCAGGTTTGTAGGCCTCCTTGCTCGCAGACGCTTTTTCAGTTCTGCCCACAAATTTTCTATAGGATTGAGGTCAGGGCTTTGTGATGGCCACTCCAATACCTTGACTTTGTTGTCCTTAAACCATTTTGCCACAACTTTGGAAGTATGCTTGGGGTCATTGTCCAACGACCCATTTGTGACCAAGCTTTAACTTCCTGACTGATGTCTTGAGATGTTGCTTCAATATATTCACATAATTTTCCTCTCTCATGATGTCATTTATTTTGTGAAGTGCACCAGTCCCCTCCTGCAACAAAGCACCCCCACAACATGATGCTGCCACCCCCGTGCTTCACGGTTGGGAGGGTTTTCTTCGACTTGCAAGCCTCCCCCTTTTTCCTCCAAACATAACGATGGTCATTATGACCAGTTATATTTTTGTTTCATCAGACCAGAGGAAATTTCTCCAGAAAGTACGATCTTTGTCCCCATGTGCAGTTGCAAACCGTAGTCTGGCTTTTTTATGCCGGTTTTGGAGCAGTGGCTTCTTCCTTGCTGAGCGGCCTTTCAGGTTATGTCAATATAGGACTCGTTTTACTATGGATATAGATACTTTTGTACCCGTTTCCTCCAGCATCTTCACAAGGTCCTTTGCTGTTGTTCTGGGATTGATTTGCACTTTTCGCACCAAAGTACGTTCATCTCTAGGAGACAGAACACATCTCCTTCCTGAGCGGTATGATGGCTGCATGGTCCCATGGTGTTTATACTTGCATATTATTGTTTGCACAGATGAATATATATATTTTTATTTATCACAATTTTCTTTAACCATTTTTGGTCTTTAATGCAGGGCCGACAGACAAGTTCGTAACTTTTCCCCCCTTCCACTTGCCTCTTCCATTTTTGTGGTAATGCTGCAATTAGTTGGTTGTAATTTTGGGTAGAGCAGACATTTCCATATGTCTGTGTTAGCTGCATGTGTGACATAACTCCACCAGTTGTATTTATGATATAATTTATTATCCTTTTTCGATTCAATTAGTATATTTGAGTTTAACCACAATATTTGTTGTATTATTTGTTCTGCCTTTTCAGGTGGATTTAAACTGAAATTGAAAACAACTTTCTAAGGCTTGTTTAAAAAATGTTGTTTTCAAATAACTGAAAGTGAGCAGCTGTAATCTGAATAAAGGGAAAAAGGCCATTCTTGAACATAGGGTGAGACATTCTTACTAATTTACTAGAGAACCATTACAGATTTAAGTATAACCTTTGTATGACTGATGCCTTTAGTGAGAGATCTAATTCTTTAATATTTAATGATTTCCGCCCTCCAAATTCATATTCATTATATAAATAGGCCCCTTTAATTCTGTCTGGCTTGCCATTCCAAATAAATTGGAATATTTTTTGTTCATATAATTTAAAAAGCAGGTCACTAGGTGTAGGCAAAACCATAAGGAAATAGTTAAATTGTGATATGACTAGAGTTAATCAGGATTAGTTTTCCACAAATAGACAGGTATTTTCCTTTCCATGGTAGCAAGACCGTATCCATTTTTGCTAACTTTCCTATTTTTTCGAACTTTCTATAAAAATGTATTGGAGTGAGATCATTTTTTTCTTTCGGGATATGTATACTGAGTATGTCCACGTCCCCATCAGACCATTTTATTGGTAAACTACACGGTAATGTAAAAGTAGCATTTTTTTGTGATCCAATACGTAATAATACGTAACACTTATCATAATTTGGTTTTAACCCAGAGAGGTTAGAAAAAGTATCTAGATCCTCTGTGAGGCTGTGGAGGGATTCTAATGGTGGTTTTAAAAGAAAACATGAATCATCAGCGTACAATGACACCTTTGTTTTTAAGCCATGGATTTTTAATCCCTTAATATTATTGTTGGATCTAATTTTAACAGCTAACAGCTAACATTAATAAATAGATATGCCGATAGTGGACAACCTTGTTTAACCCTTCTTGACAGTTTAAAAACTTTGAGATGTAGCCATTATTTACTATTTTACACCTAGGGTTACTATATACATATACTAGAAACTTTAACCCATTTTATAAAGAGATTCTCCAAAATTGAAATATTCCARGCATTTACATATAAACTCCAGTCGTACTTTATCAAAAGACTTTTCATAGTCAGCTATGAAAACCAGGCTTGGTTTCCCCGATATTTCATAGTGTTCTATTGTTTCCAGTGCTTGTCTTATATTATATCCAATGTATCGTCCATGTAAAAAACCTGTCTGATTAGTATGAATAATATCTGACAAAACCTTTTTAATTCTATGCGCCAAGCATTTATCTAGAATTTTTGTATCACAACACTGAAGTGTAAGAGGCCTCCAATTTTTTTAATGGACTGGATCTTTATATATACACCACTTGGATCCTGTTTCAGTAATAATGAAATCAGACCACCTTGTTGCGTGTCCGATAATCTACCGTTTATATAGGACTGGTTAAAACATGCTAATAATGGTCCTCTGAGTATATAAAAAAAAGTTTGGTATACTTCTACTGGTATGCCATCCAGCCCTGGAGTTTTCCCAGACTTAAAGGCTTTAATTGCATCAAGAAGTTCCTCCTCTGTAATTTGGCCTTCACATGAGTCTCTCTGTACAGATGTTAATATTACATTATTAATAGTAAAAAAATACATACAATTAGCATCGGTTAGTGGAGATGGAGGAGACTGAAATGGAAACATATTCTTAAAGTACTTTACATCCTCTTCCAAAATATAGTCCGGTGAATCATCCTTCTTTTTCTCATATCACCATCATTAAAAACTCTGTTTCAAAATCACCATTGGCCTCATGGTGAAATCCATGAGCACTTTCCTTCCTCCCCGGCAACTGCGGTAGGAAGGATGCCTGTATCTTTGTGGTGACTGGGTGTATTATACACCACCCAAAACCCAATTAACAACTTCACAATACTCAAAGGGATATTCAGCGTCTGTTTTGGACATTTTTACACATCTACCAATCGGTGCCCTTCTTTTCAAGGCATTGAAAAACCTCCCTGGTCTTTGTGGTTTAATCTGTGCTTAAAATTCACTACTCGATTGAGGGACCTTACGGATAATTGCATGTGTGGGGTACAAAGATGGGTTAGTCATTCAAAAATCCTGTTAAGCACTATTATTGAACACAGAGTGAGTCCATGCAACATATGTGATTTGTTAAGCACATTTCTACTCCTGAACTTGCCATAACAAAGGGGTTGAATACTTATTGACTCAAGACATTTCAGCTTCTAATTTGTTCGACAAACATAATTCAAACTTGACATTATAGGGTATTGTGTGTAGATCAGTGGCACAAATCTCAATTTAATACATTTTAGTTCAGGCTGTAACAACAAMATATGGAAAAGTAAAAGGGTGTGAATACTTTCTGAAGGCACTATAGCTCCAACCTTGGTTCATAGCATGTTTATACTGTGTGAGCAACTTATTCTTATTTTTATGTCCCTTTCTAGCTTTTGGGCATCATAGTTTGTTTTAACAGGCTATGTGATCTTAACGTAGCCTGTTAAAATTACCCTGATGTTCCCCTTGACACCATGGGGCCTTATGCTGTAACATATACCATCTTTGCCTGAGGTCAGTAGGCTTTGCATATACAAGTAGCAAGTATTTAATGAAACAACATATTAGATGTATTTGAAGAAAAAAAATCAGAGAAGGGAGAGAGAGAGATGAACTCACTGCAGGAGGGCTGCAGTTCTTGTCGCTGTGGGTGAACAGTTCATAAAGCACTACGCCAAAGCTCCAGATGTCAGAAGCCACAG
This sequence comes from Salvelinus sp. IW2-2015, assembly GCF_002910315.2. NCBI lineage: Eukaryota > Metazoa > Chordata > Actinopteri > Salmoniformes > Salmonidae > Salvelinus > Salvelinus sp. IW2-2015. The sequence continues at coordinate 13,600,073 of NC_036855.1, forward strand.
AGAACTTGCTTTCTGTCAGAGACTCTGGGGCATACCTGCACAACAACACAAAAAAAGTGTCCCAAATCTCTCTCTTATTTTTCTCTCAAAAAAAGGATGACTAGGAATTACAGTTACACCGCATAGGAAGCCAAGGAAATGTGTGAAGACGAACAGCTAAAGCACAAATCTAACACAGGAACTAATAATAAAGTCAGGAACAAGATTGCACAGTTCATAGAACTCTAAACTAGGGCTGGACAAAATGTTCAAAATACAGTATCATATCACAATATTATCCACATTTTTCACAGAATAATGGCATTTGACAGTTGTTTTTATGTTTTTGAATAATAAAAGTTCTAAATAAGCTTTGACTAGTGCATGACCCTAGGGTGGCAACAAATTCTAAGTGGATTTAACGGGGCTGTCTCTATTCTGACTGTTTTAAAACAGCGGYGTCAAACTCATTCCATGGCCATGTGTCTGCTGGTTTTTGGTTTCACCTTTCAATTTGTGTCCAATTAAGATCTAGATAACCAGGCGAGGGGAGTTCCTAACTAATCAGTGACCCTAATTAATCTATCACGTACACGGGAGGAGCGAAAACCTGCAGACACTCGGCCCTCCATGGAATGAGTTTTGACACGTGTTTTAAACTGTTTAGTCAACTTCAACCCAAAATAATTTATAGCATTTATCAATTTTTGCATTAACTGCACTCGTTTGCTATCATTTCCACACTGTGGCTTGTTTGTTTTGTCTTTATCATCAAAAAGTCACTTTTCCCTTATTTTTCTCTGTAACCATGTTTCCATCCACAGTTTTTATGTGAGTAAAGGCATACTGTATAAATAATCATCACGACAGCTTTGTTAGAAACGGGAAGTTTCGGTACAATTTTATAAATGCTGGCAGATGATTTCTTCATCCTTTTGTGTCTGTAAAATCGTGTGAGAAATGGCGGTGGAAATGCCTCAATACCGGTATGTAGTAAATATAAGTAAACCACCTAGTCCTACTTTAAACGATTATGTTGGTTAACTTCAAGAAATAGCATTGGTCACTACGAAAATAAAAACTGTTCTTTCTGCCAGTGACCGAATAAAACTGTCCCTCCAGGATTTGCAGAATTTAAAAAAATGATTTTCACAATATGCAATGATGATAATAAGCACGGAATTGTTAATTTTGCTAAAGAAAGATAGCAGAATCCTGGAGGGACTGCTAAAGGTGTCTAACCAGAAGATGGGGCTCTCTCCAGGCTCCTTGACCATATAGTACTCCTTGTCCTGGGGCAGGACCTTGCTCAGGCCAAAGTCCCCAATCTTCACCCTCAGCTCACTCTCTACCAGGATGTTCCGGGTTGCCAGATCTCTGTGGATGTAGCGCTTGGTTGCCAGGTACTCCATACCCTGCACACACAAAAGAACAAAGACAAAAACGTTCAGACCTCATACATGCTTTACCTTTACTTCACACTAGGTTGCAGTCTGTATTAGTGTGTATTATAATGTTATGAACTATCACCATATGGTAAACATCAGGCATCAGTTGAGGGTAGATATCTGGATATGGAAGAGTAAAACCATTATAATCAAAAGGTTAATGTTACTTTCATATCTGGTCACTATCAGTACCTTGCATATCTGAGCGGTATAATGCACCAGTTTCATGTGGTCTATTCTCTGCTTGTTCTTGATGAGGTAATCTCTCAGACTCCCATAGGGCAGGTATTCCATGATCAGTCGCAGGTTTCTCCGGCCTGCAGACAACAAACAAATAGAGAAACATTCACCTCTGCACGGACTTAGGATTCTACGAATAACTCGCTGAACTTGTCTTCCTACTGGATTAAAAGGATCTGTTGGAGTTACAAGGCAACTACTATTCACCTTCTGTGACTTTCAGAGAACATAAAAACACTGCCAACTTTCCTGCTCACTCAGAGTTCACACATCAATAGTGTATTTTAGAACGATCTTTTCAGAAGCAAACGGGTTACTAATGATCGGATCCTGGACTAACAGGTTACTAGATCTTCGACTTCGCACAAGACTGTGTGGCCATGCACGACTAACACCATTATCAAGTTGTCATCTCACGTCTGGATTACTGCAACTCGCTGTTGGCTGGGCTCCCCTGCCTGTGCCATTAAACCCCTACAACTCATCCAGAACGCCGCAGCCCGTCTGGTGTTCAACCTTCCCAAGTTCTCTCACGTCACCCCGCTCCTCCGCTCTCTCCACTGGCTTCCAGTTGAAGCTCGCATCCGCTACAAGACCATGGTGCTTGCCTACGGAGCTGTGAGGGGAACGGCACCTCCGTACCTTCAGGCTCTGATCAGGCCCTACACCCAAACAAAGGGCCAACTGGCGTTCATCCACCTCTGGCCTGCTCGCCTTCCCTACCTCTGAGAGTACAGTTCCCGCTCAGCCCAGTCAAACTGTTCGCTGCTCTGGCACCCCAATGGTGGAAAAACTCCTCACGACGCCAGGTCAGCGGAGTCAATCACCACCTTCGGAGAAACCTGAACCCCACCTCTTTAAGGAATACCTAGGATAGGATAAAGTACTCCTTCTACCCCCCCCCCCCCCCCCCCCGCTTGAACAAGAGTTAGATGCACTATTGTAAAGTGGTTGTTCCACTGGATATCATAAGGTGAATGCACCAATTTGTAAGTCGCTCTGGATAAGAGCGTCTGCTAAATTACTTAAATGTAATGTTAAATGAAAGTTCGCTGACGACACAACGGTGGTAGGCCTGATCACAGGCAACGATGAGTCAGCCTACAGGGAGGAGGTCAGAGACCTGGCAGCATGGTGCCGGAGCAACAACCTCTCCCTCAATGTCAGCAAAACGAAGGAGCTAATCGTGGAAAACAGGAAACATGGGGGGGAAGCACACCCCCATCCACATCGATGGGGCGGCAGTGGAGCAGGTCAAGAGCGTCATGTTCCACGGTGTCCAAATCCTTAGAACTCAAATGGTCCAAACACACAGTCGAGAAGAAGGCGTGACAGTGCCGCTCCCCCTCAGTGAGGTTGAAAAAGTTTGCCATGGCCCCTCAAATCCTGAAAAGGTTCTACAGCTTTACCATTGAGAGCATATTAACTGGCTGCATCACTGCTTGGTAGGGCAATAGCACCGCCCTCGATCGCATGTCGCTGCAGAGGGTTGTGCGGACAGCCCAGTACATCACTGGGGCCGAGCTCCCTGCCATCCAGGGCCTCTATATCAGGCAGTGTGAAAAGAAGGCCCGGAAAATCGTCAAAGACCCCAACCACCCAAGCCATAGACAATTTTCTCTGCTGCCGCATCGCAAGAGGTACATCAAGTCTGACACCAACAGGCTCTTGAACAGCTTCTATCCCCAAGAAATACGACTGATAAATAGCTACACGGACCGAGTTTACCTTGTATCTTATTGACCTTATATTTAAGTGTCTCGACGCACACTTACAGGGCCCTACACACTCACGCCATCATTTGCTCACACAAAATATGAACATACATTTATACACTCTACACACCTGCACACCCACTCACATGCAAGCTGCTGCAACTCTGTTTATTTTATCCTGTTGCCTAGTCACCTTACCCCTATACATATCTACCTCCATCACTCCAGTATCCCTGCACATTGTAAATATGGTATTGGAACCGACCATGTAAATAGTACGCTTACTTACTTATTGTGTTCTTCATATTTCGTCTTATTTCTCATGTGTTTTTTTCCTAGTATTACATTGTTATTGATTATTGCATTGTTGGGCTTTGAGTTTGCAAGAAAGGCATTTCACTGTACTTGTGCATGTGACATTAAAACTTTAAACTTGAGCCTTAAAATAAATACTTTAGGGTTTTGGCAATGAAGCGTTAGCGCAATAGCTGGAAGTTTATGGGTATCTGCTAGCATGCTAGTACATTGAACAAAAATATTAACTCAACATGTAAAGTGTTGGTCCTGTGTTTCATCGAGCCGAAATAAAAGATCCCAGAAATGTTCCATACGCACAATAAGCTTCTTTCGCTCAAATTCTGTGCACAAATTTGTTTACATCCCTGTTAGTGGGAATTTCTCCTTTGACAAGATAATCCATCCACCTGACAGGTGTGGCATATCAAGAAGCTGATTAAACAGCATGATCATTACACAGGTGCACCTTGTGTTGGGGACAATAAAAGAACACTCTAAAATGTGCAGTTTTGTCACACAACCCAATGACACAGATGTCTCAAGTTTTGAGGGAGCGTGAAATTGGCATGCTGACTGCAGGAATGTMCACCAGAGCTGTTGCCAGATAATTTAATGTTCATTTCTCTACCATAAGCCACCTCCAACATCGTTTTAGAGAATTTGGCATTACGTCCAACCGGCCTCACAACCGYAGACCATGGGTAACCACGCCAGCCTAGGACCTCCGCACTCGGCCTCTCCACCTGCGGGATCGTCTGAGAACAGCCACCAGGACAGCTGATTAAACTGAGTATTTCTGTCTGTAATAAAGCCCTTTTGTGGGGAAAAAATGATTCTGATTGACTGGGGCTGGCTCCTGAGTGGGTGGGACAATGCCCTCCCARGCCCACCGATGGCTGTGCCCCTGCCCAGTCATATGAATTCCATATATTAGGGCCTAATTTATTTATTTCAACTGATTGATTTACTCAGTAATATCATTGAAATTGTTGCATGTTGAGTTAATAGTTTTGTTCAGTATAAATACCCATAGACTTCCAGTCATTGCGTTAATGCTAGTTAGCATTGGCTCGCACAACTACTGTACCTCTAACTTCCTTCATACTGGACACAGAGACATAAGTTGTTGCCATATGTAGGACAGAGACTTGTAAAGTAAACTGAGGAGTTTGCTCCTCTCCTCGATTTCCTCCTCCGGCCAAAGATACTCAGGTGTATCCTATTGCAGAATTGTTTTGAAATCCGCCACACCCCCTTTGAATCAGCTGTTGTTTTCTCGGAGGAGAAAATCATGCACATGTAAAATGGTATGCTACTTATCCATGTATAGATCTATACATGGATGTACCTTACCACTTCACATACGTATTTTGGGATTCCTCCTCTGTAAATGTAATTTGCCTGATGACGCACTAGTGGAGAGTAATTTCAATTGGACCTTTTTCGAAAGGAGGAGAGGACGCGAGGAATCAAGCCAATCCCACACGTCACACTGTACCTGCGCTGTAACACACTCCTTTGTATTTGACGATATTCTCATGCTGAAGAGACTTGAGGATCTCGATCTCCCGCTCAAAGTCCCGCATGTGCTCTGCCGTGCTGTGCTGAAGCTTCTTCACAGCCACAACCTCCCCCGTGTTGTCCTGGAGAGGGTCGTACCGGCACATCTCCACACTGCCAAAGTTACCCTGATGGAAGAAACCAACATGATTAAGTAGGGCGGAAGAGATGACATTAAAATCAGCTGATTACTTAATGAAGCGCTTTGAGACGGAATCAGAAAGATCCACCTCCACAAACGAGAACACTGTGTGGTGTTCAAAGACCATGAATGATCATCTGTGGTCATCATTGTTCATGACAATGAGTGTGATTCCTTAGCTTGTGGCCATCATTGGCTGTGATACTGTGGTTCCTTACCTTGCCTAACTGCTGTAGGAAGATGAGGTGTCTCTCCTCAAACTGGACTGGCTCCTGGTTCTCAAACGCCCCAGTGACCCACGGGGACGCTGCTGTTCTGTTTGGCAGGAGGTCACTCTCCACAATCAGCTCATATTCTGTGGGCAAAAACAGCACAATGTCAAATCACGCAGACATGTTCAAGAATGACAGTATTTTTTGCAGACTTGTATTTGTTCCATGTCTGCTTGGATTCTCCCCATCTCTTTTAAGCCCCTAGCAGCACTTGGTCCACCTAAAACACAAACACCGGTAACAGCCTGGATATAATATAGGCTGGTAATATGGCCACCATTACACCCATGACAATTATAATAATCATGACCTCCTTGAGACAATTAACTCAATGAAGAGACCCTAGGACCCATCAGTATGACCCAGTTTAAATCGGCAATGACTGTAGCAATGCACTGACCAGGCGTGAACAGGCTGTTGAGGTCCCTGATGATGACCCTGAAAGAGGGTCTGAACGTGGGCTCGTAGTCCATGCAGCTGGTGATCAGGTTAGCAAGCTCAGTCCACTTAGGAGCAGGCAGCTGGTGGCGGTCCTCGTAAAATAGGTTTTTCTGAACCAAAGAATCATTAGAGGTATGTTAGTTTGAGACTCTTTGTAGTAGGACTGCATATCAAATTGCATTAGTGTAAACATACTGCTACATATTTCTAAAACATAACCTACTGGTATTGCTGATGTGATCCTCACCTTAGAGTTGTCCAGTGTCGCCAGTGGTTTCTCCCCTCCACTGCAGATCTCCCACAGCGTTGTGCCAAAGCTCCACTTGTCTGCTGCAAGGCTCAGGTTGGTAGAATCCTCAATACATTCAGGAGGCACCCAGGGGATTCGCTCAACCAAAACTGGGCCAGACCACAATATGTAATTAATAATTAATTGACAATCAATTCACACAGCATTTAGTGTTTAATAATCCTAACTCTGAAATAGTACAATATGATTTGAATATAATATCTAGGTTGTAATATTTTAAGATGTGAAAGGTTGTAAAAACGGAGGTATTCAAGGATTTTTGGAGGTGTGTCTCAGGTCATAGCTGGGGTCATAGCTGGGGTAACTTCGTGCACACAACTGAGTTTTGATGGATAAACGTTGCCCCCTTCTGGCAACCTAGTGGTAACACCGGTGTATCAGAGGAAGAGAGAGGAGAACTCACTATCTTTGGGCAGGACAGTGATGCTGACACCAGGGTCACTCAGCTTGATGAAGGGGGGATTCCCAGTTTTCCGATCCTCTTCCCGGATCAGCAGGACGTTCTTGGCACAGACGTTCCCATGAGCAAGGTTCTTTTCCTCCTGCGGGATTGAGGAAAGGGGACAGTCAGGAGGGGAGGAGACGGGACAGTCAGGAGGGGACGGGAAAGTCAGGAGCAGAGGTGCATAACACCAACTAACTAAACATTCACAAACTTCCTGCAGGCACTGATGGACTGGGGCAGTCTGTGGCTTGTAACACTGAGAATGTATAATTATCCATAGAGTCCCTTTATCAATGAGCAGCCATGTCTGTAGTACAGGTTGGGTTCAGCCTTACCAGGAAGTGCATGGCCCAGGCAAGCTGCTTGGCCACTTCAAGCTTCCACAAGATGTTGACTGAGTTTTTGTTCTTCTTCAGGTATGTGTCCAGGGAGCCAAACTTCACATACTCCTGCACCATGATATCTGTAAGAGTTAACAGCATTTTTACAGGGGTTAAAACACAAGACATTGTGCCAAAGGATTAATCAAATGCCACTATTAATTAACCTTTTTGCAATAAAGCATAAATATCGCTATATCAGCTTTCATCGAATCCAGCCCTCCAGTCATATGCAGCACTACATTACATACCAGAGACAACATGGGCCAATCTAAAAGCAGCAGAGGAACACTCATAGAGCACAGAGGCCGGCAGATTAAGAATGGTCAGGTAAGAGGGTTTTGATGAAACAGCTCGGTATTGTAATCCCCCTAAGAATAGCCCACCTTGACTCTGCTGTGGTCTCTTCTTCAGGTTACACAGATTATTATAACGGGTCAGAGGATCATCAGTCACAGTAGGGTAGTGGACATTAAAGGATAATAACCTAAGCTTAAAACGCAGGCAGGTAGTATGGATGGAGGGACACACTTATTCACTTGCTTTATCTGTTATATACATTTCCCAACTGGGACAGATTGATTGACTCACTCTCCTCCCCGCACACACACACGCCGTAGTTCAGCACCAGGTGCTTGTGGGATAGCTGGCTCATCATGCTGGCTGCCTCAAAGAAAGACTGTAGAGAAGGAGAGAGATAACCATCATTAATAAACACCGTCATCATTCATTATAGCCCACCATAGAYAATGTCTGATTTAAGACAATAACGCCAATAGACATGACCACAGGCAATTAGTCACCTGCTCTTACTTTCTTTGTAGAAAGATTAAGTACTTTATTTTTTGCCAATCAACTCAGGAAAACGGTTTAATGTCTGATATGTGTATATAATCTATGTGTATATAATCTTAGTTTCTTACCTCCGAGTAGTTCCTGTGGGCCTTGTCCAGGACTTTCATGATGACCTCTGTTTGGTGCATCTCCCCGTAGTCTCCCAGCTCCTTACGGACCCCTTTGAAGATCTTTGTGAATGTCCCTTGGCCTTGACTCTCAGTCTAAAAAACACACAAACAAGACAATGTCTACAATAAAAGGATGCATTCCTGAATCTTTCATTGATAATAAACAGACACTGCATGCTGGTTATCCAAAACTGTACTAAACAGTGAGATGATGACATCTACAATTTTGCTGTATGAATGAAAATAAGACTGTGTGTCTGTGTTGAACGTGAAATACTTACATATTCCAGGTCCTCTTTCCTGATCTTGTGGAACACCATTTGGTTGATGTTGCGTCTCTGTAGGGAGGGAGAGAGTGGCACATCTGAGCCCTTGTTACTCCTGGATACCAGTAAACTGGACTTGTCTGTCAAGAAAAACAAGAGGACCGTATAATCAGCCTTAACCATTGACAGTATATTGAGTTTAAGTGGAGCAATGCCTCAACATGTCAAAGAACTTCTCTGCCAATTTAGAGGCAAAAAAATCTAGATTTTAGGTGGCACTCCAGTCTCCTTTTCACCTCATTTATCAACCGATTTACTTAACAGAAGGCACATCTCAATAGCTAGTCTTGGCATGACATGGCACAAGTGGGCAAGCAAGGGGGAGGCCGGTGACATTGTTAAGTTCATGTTTTAAGTATCCCTATATTTCTGTTATTACGGGGCTATCACTCAGTCAAGAGTGCGCATGCGCAGGAAGTCGAGTCGGTTGATGGACCTAGCCTTGAGTGAAATGGCTACTTTGTAGTGTGTTCATATAGTATAGTAAACTTTGTTAAATTGGAACCTTGTCGTTGTGTCATTTCGAGTTGACGACATTGGTAGCAGAGGATGGCTAATAACTACAATGTGCCACCCGCTTCGACGAGAAGAGGGTCGTACGAAAGTTGGAAAAATGAACTGGGAATCTGGACACGCTTACTAATCTGGACGCAAAAATTAAGGCACTTGCGGTGGTATTATCGCTCGAGGAAGAGCGAAGATACAGCACTGGAAATATCCGTTGAGGATTTGAACAAGGATGACGGTATGGGAACTTTGATCACAGCACTGGATTCTGTATTTCTTAAGAGAAAGAACGAGGCATATTCAAACTTTGACAGTGTTACGAGAGATATTTCGGTTGCAATGACGGACTACATCATTGATTTCGAACAGAGGACAATAGGATGCGCAAGTACGGCATGGTTCTCCCGGATGCAGTGTTAGCTTTCAAGTTGCTAGATACTGCCCGTCTAGATGGTAGGAGAAACAGTTGGCTTTGATGCTTTGTACTGTGCTGACTTTTGCATCTATGAAGTCGCACTAAAAAGAATATTTGGTGAAAGACGTCTTGTCGCCCCAATAACAGATGGAGGGAGTGACGCAATATTACACGAGCAGCAGAGAAAAGGCGCCAACAGTCACGTCTCAAAGACAACCAGAAGAGGGCGCCATTCCCGCACAAATCCACTGGACAAATATGGAGGAGATCAAAATGTGCTATTGTCAAAGCACTTACCATTGGGTTAAAGACTGTCCTCATAAAAATGAACAAGTTAAACTAACAGAGGAAAATGTAACACAGAGATAGAGCAGTGTAAATTGTTACATAACACTGCTCTAGATAGAGCAGTGTAACACAGTTTTCAAATGAATTGCTTCTGATACTGAGATTTTATAGTTGAATCCTAGGATCTGCTGTGATTGATACTGCATGTACACGGACAGGGTGGGGCAAAATGGCTTGATAACTATGTCATGAACTAAATATGAAAGAAGTACAAATATGATTGACACACCAAGCAACAGAGCTTTCAAATTTGGAGATGGAGGAATTGTCCATTCTACAAGAGAGTTAAGATACCAGCAAAAATTGGTCAGACTAAGTGTCACATTGAAAACAGAGGTGGTCCCTACAGATATTCCTTACTATTAGCAAAGCTTCCCTCAGAGAGGCAGAGGCGTACTAGACATAAAAAATGACAAGGCAGTGATGTTTAAACAACCAGTGACTCTTGAACTTACTACCTCAGGCCACTATTGTGTAAACATTTTAGACAAAGACATCACACAGAGTCCATGCAAAAATGAGATTCTGTCTGACACAGAGCACATGGAGATTCTGACAGTCACAGAGAACATGAGCACTAAAGAAAAACACAGTATTGTTAAAGCTTTACAAACAGTTTGGACATGATACAGTTGACAGACTTCAGAAGTTACTCAGCAGTTCAGGGAATAATGATGACGAGTTGACTGTCAAGAGTGGAAAGGACCGGGAGTAGTCATTGGTCAAGATGGTGTGGTGATATTTGTGAGGCACGTAGGCATCATTGTCAGGGTGCATCACTCAAGATTGCGGAAAGTAAATGATCAACAAGATAGAGGGGCTGTTGCTGAGAATCAGTCTCCTAATGAAAATGACAAAAAGGACACAGTAACAGACACAAACCTACCAGATGTCGCATCCAATGATATGGACACTGAAACTGACACAGGAAATGGAGCAGAGACCTTCAACCATGCCACAGGTAATACTGTTGAGCGTTCAAATGAGGAAAACATTCAACAACAGCCACATGTGTTAAGAGGACATGGTTGTTCCAATCTGAAAACTGAACAAACTGTTAAATACATGGACAGAGAAAGTGGTATTCCACATACAGCAACCGTCATTGGACGAGCAGGAAAAGCAAAACACAAGAACTGGTACAACTTGTAGTACTCTGAACCAGCTACACTTTCTGGTACAACAGGGTCAGCTGACCTGTCACTTGTAAATAATATCAGAATTGAACCAATGGAAAATCGAGAAAAATAGAATGACATTCAAAATGATGATGTACTTGAAACAAAGGACGTGTCATTTGACTCAGCTAAGCTAGATGAGCTCAGTAATTGGAGGAAAAATTGTGTTTGAGGAAGTCAAAGACATTGGCCAAAAATGCGTCTCAACAAGGTGGGTGTGTACCCTTAAAGAATCCTTAACTGGAATAGTGCCTAAAGCACGTCTAGTGGCTAGAGGTTTTGAGGAGCTGGCTGCTAAAGAACTGAATACAGGTGGAAAAATGGCACAAGTGGATCCTGCAGTCTTCTATTGGCTTGATCAATGTGACTGGAGTACTTGCCTGTCATGTTGATGACTTTATCTGGGGTGGCTAGACCTTCAACTGTGATTCCACACCTCAAAGCTGTTTTCTAGGTTGGCCGTGAGGAGCATGATCATTTTTGTTATGTTGGCATAGAGTTTATTACAGTTGATGGAAAAATACTGATGCAACAGGAGAGCTATATCAAGAATCTTCAACCCATTCACATGGATTCTTCAAGAGCCGTACAAAGGAATTCCCCTCTATGTGGAATTGAAGCTGGTCAATTGAGGTCAAAGATAGGACAACTTTTATGGGCTGCGAGACAGAGTAGACCTGGTTTGATGGTTGCAACTTGGCATCTAACACAAAACACGCCACTGTACAAACCATTCATGAGGCAAACAAAGTTGTTCGTAAACTGAAATCACAACAAGTGACTTTAAAGTTTCAGCATGTTGGAAAAGATGACTCTTTGAAACTAGTTGTCTTCAGTGATGCTTCGCTAGGTTAACACTGGTGGGACAAAACTGCACTTTCTACCTGTAGTTTGTGTCACTGACAACTACTCATTAGTTGATGCTGTGAAGTCAACCWWGTCTGTCACAGAGAAAAGACTTCGAGATTAGCAGCATCAAGGAACTTATTCAAGCACAGAGAATCCAGCGGATTCTGTGGTCGACCACAAAGGAACAGCTTGCTGACTGTCTGMCTAAAAARGGARCATCCGGTCTTGTGCTCCTACAGGCTCTCGCTCCTACAGGCTCTCAGTAATGGAAAGTGGCAGCTTGAGTAATACAAATAAAAACTGTCACACAACCCATTTGTAATGGGGATCTTGAATAATACTTGGACATTGAATTATGTTGTTGATGTTTTATTTGTCTTTAAAGAAAAGGGGGAGATTGTTAAGTTCATGTTTTAAGTATCCCTATATTTCTGTTATTACGGGGCTATCACTCAGTCAAGAGTGCGCATGCGCAGGAAGTCGAGTCGTTGATGGACCTAGCCTTGAGTGAAATGGCTACTTTGTAGTGTGTTCATATAGTATAGTAAACTTTGTTAAACTGGAACCTTGTCGTTGTGTCATTTCGAGTTAACAACATCACATCAGACGAACCCCTTGAATGGCCTACACCTTGAAGTTTCCAGTTTTTATTATTTTATTTAACCAGGCAAGTCAGTTAAGAACAAATTCTTATTTACAATGACAGCCTAGGAACAGTGGGTTAACTGCCTTGTTCAATGGCAGAACAACATATTTTTACCTTATCAGCTCGAGGATTCGATCTAGCAACCTTTCGGTTACTGGCCCAACGCTCTAACCACGCTCTAACCACTAGGCTACTTGCCACCCCAGTTGTCTAGAAAAATTATATTTTGCTCAAAACATATATTTTTACCATTAAGTGTGTGTACATTACTGTATTTATGCTTGGGATATTGTTTTTGTTTTTCAACAGGAAAAATTCCAACATAGCTGGAGTGAGTCTTTAAACTCAGTTACCTTTGGATTTGGGTGGGCAACACTTGCTGAACTGGAAAATTATGCCATCAGAGCGCACAGTCTCCTTCTGGTAGCAGCTCAGCAATTCCTGGAGGTTGCTGAAGTTCCTTTTGGTTCCACTCAGATTGAACTCTCCATTAGCAGCCTTAGTGATCTGGCAGTGCTTGTACTCAATGCCATCGTATACCTAAAGGAAAGCACAGGAGCAAGAACTTATAATCAAATCAGTGTTCCTGTGACATGATAGTTAAATATGTTCTAAACTGCTTATGTTCTACACAAAGGTTTTCCAATATGGCAACAATTTTTTTAAAATATCTGTTATGTACTAAAATTATAACTTAAATACAGTACATACCCCCACGGTGAAAGTCAAAAAGTATTTGTTAAAGTCCTTAGGGCTGCATCGCAGGATGTACAGACCCCGCTTGTTCCCAGATTTTTGCAGTCTATTAATTGCAAAATCCATTCTGTGGAGAAGAACAGAGTGTATGTATGCATCTCTGCAAGTTATTGATTCACAATCAGATGATGCACAGTGCTCTATAAGGGTAGGATTCCAAACTTCACTTACGAAATGGGACCATGACAGTGGCTGGTAATGGCCTCCACCAGTGCAGGGGGTGCCACTTCTTTACAGAGGTAGTGGTGTGCATCTGTCGTCAAACGATAGTAGCCATCAATCAGCGATATAAAGGACAGAGCTTCAGAGAGGCAATTGAACTCCAGCTCCTGAGACAGTGCAAAAAGGATGAGAATACAATTGTCAAGATATTTATCCAATCCAAGAAAAACTGGAGTTGATAGAATGAGGTTTCAATACTGTGGCTGTTTCAATGTGAATATTAAGAAAGGCTGGAGGAGGTGAGAGGCTGCCGTCAATCTTACCAGAGTCTTGCCGTCTTGTTTATTGATGGTAACCACTCGACTCTCCATCGAGCCCTCCTTATTGGCGTGTTTAATACTGATGTCAGTAACGTCTGGGAAATCACAGTAGGTCTGCAAGTCCTGCTCGGAAAAAGGTGGGAAAACAAGACGTCGTTTGACTCAATCTAGAGGATATCATTCTTCAGATAAAGAAGTAAAATGTGTTGATTGAATAACCTTTAGTGCCAAGAAGCAGAAAATTGCATGACACGATTAGTTCTAAGCCAGCAACGAGCCAAGTACAGTATTTGCTTTTGCCCATCTTTACTGGAGAAAATTAAGTCCTTGAACATTTTTAATTGTTAAACACCACAGACTGATCTGATGCAATCCATCGGCATTGGATCCATTAGCAATGTAAGCCACTGTTGACCTACTGTAACAGCTCTTAAACCCATTAATTACTCAATTATACATTAACACCTCTAACCGTGGATTAGGAAAGAATAAAACGGCCAGGCCAAAGCTTCAAAATAGCATGACATCACCACCCTAAATTCAACTTCACAGTAAAACCCTCCTGACAACAGCATGAAACCATCTAAATAATATTGGATACATTTTGTAGGTAGCTAGCTAAATCACTGGGATTAATGTATGAAATTCTTTCATAGGCTATACGAGGGAACCAGGAGTTCAGTCATGTTTCCACTAAGTAAGAGATTCCACTCAAATCATAGTGTACTCATTTGCTGTATTGATCCTTCCACTTTCAGGGAAATATAGTCAGTGATGAGTCTGATAATTATGGCATTTCAGCAAATTCCCCTTCGACAAGTGAACATGAACAACCTGGACAACACTGCTGTGAGTACCTGCTCAGAGTCTTTGTGCCCGTCTCTGCACCACTGGATGCCATGATCAGCCGTCACGATGATGGTGACCTGCCCTGCCGAGGATTCCCTGACCTGGAAGCGTTCGGTGTAGAAGGCCTGCTCGAGAGACTCCATGTTGATGAGGTATTTGAGCTTCAGGTCGCGTGCCGTAGCCCGGCACTGGCTGAACTGCTGGATGAACTTCTTGAAGCGGTAGCGGATCCTCTTCCTGGTCACGAAGTTGCAGTCCTGGATGTGAGCCCTCATGTCCTTGGGCAAGAAGGACTTGTAGCTGAGGTGACAGCGGGGAAGAATAGGATAAGTCAAGCCATATGGAATAGGTTAGTATAATAGGTACCTATAGAATACCAAGATACACAATAGACCATAAATAATTTACATTGCCAATTCAAGTCATTCTGTTGGCCATACTACTTACAGTATTGTTTTAGGTATGGCCTTATGGCATTGTTGTAAATATCCAGCGGATACATTTGTCTGTAGCTACAACTGACCCCCAGTACTACCAGGTTAAAACCACTTAAGTGGTTGGACATGCATTTATCTTTCCTCTGCACCTGATGGAATTGTAGATATCCAGCGGAGACATTTGTCTTTCCTTGGCTGTCCTCATCATGTCCAATACAGCCATGCCAAGGCACTCCTCCTGAGTCTCATGTGTGTTGACAATCTTCACCCAGCCATTCACAAAGTCACTCCTCCACTAAACACAGAGACAGAGGTGGGCTGGTTAATATATTGTAGTTGTCATGACTCTCCTGTGAGGATGCAAAGATCAGGTTATAATGGATCAACGACTACAGATCCTCTCACCCGCAGAGGGGAGGAGGGATTGGTGTGGGGGTTTTATGACACCTCACGCCAATCTTATGCAGCAGACGACTCCTTTTGGTCTCTAATATTGGGATTGGAATGTCCCTTTGTCTCCAGAAGATTTTGCCGCCCAGAAACTCTAACATCCAAAAGTGAACACAGGGACAATATTTCTAACATCCGGATGTGGGGAATGATGAGACGGGAAATGGTCTATTTTGTGTTGTCATTAAATATGGTATAAAAATACAACAAAAATATTGTAACTTGAAGAGTTTTCACATTGTGTATGTCAGGTTAAATCCTTTACGTCGTGTAGGAAATATCAAGGATGAAGAGAATATTGTTGTTAAGATAGGAATGTGATTTTAGTTTTCTAACAAGATCATAGCTTGGATGATACTTTGCCCAGTAATTAGCCACACCCGAGGGAGCTCAGAGAGCGTRTCAGCATGACGGAAACACCCCCTTTTTACCTGAGTGTATAAAGGGTGAGTTGAGAATGAACATATCAGACAAGGACTCAAGCTCTAGCTTAGATCTACTTTGGTCACAACCCTGAAAATCAACACGAGGTGAAGACGACAAAGTAGCCTCCCTAACAATCGATGTTACGGCTGAGTAGCTGTTCTAAGTATCTAAGAAAGTTAATTTAATTAGGATCATCCTGTTACTCTCTTCGAATCATCGTCAAATACACTGCTCTCATCGACATGGCTGATTAGCTGTCTTCAGAGGACCCCCCCTTCCGGGAAGTGAAAGTAAACACCACCCTGTTAGCCTGCTTCAGACTACAGGACAAGGACATTGTGACCTCTTGTGGACAATCAGAGCCTTACACTTGGGAGGATGCCCATCGGAGCCCTTTCCACAAAGGCCTGAGCCAACAGAGAGAAACGACGAAGGAAGACATTCAAACACGTAAATGCATTATTTCTTTCCCAAACGGGCGGCGGTTCGGAGCAAAGTATTACTGTGAGCGTAGTTGCAAGTGTATAAGTGTTGCCTCTCTTTCTCTGTCCCCCCTACTTCTCTCTCTTCTGATAAACAAGCAGTCATGTTGTCGTTAGTCTACTAGGGACCTGTTTTCATTGTATTAAGTTTCTAATCAATAACCTATACTGTGTGTGTGTGTGTGTGTGTGTGTGTGTGTGTGTGTGTGTGTGTGTGTGTGTGTGTGTGTGTATCCCGTGTTATCATTTAGTTAGTAAATAAATAATTACATACATTTGTGTGGTACGGAATGATCAGTAAGACTCGGGTTTGTGCAGATACAAGGAGTATGCGACGTTCAAAATTATGAGACTGATATGAGGTAATGATTAATAAATTACTGTTATCGATAAATATCTTATGTCATCTAGAGTTTAATTTGGGAGATGGTAACTCGTTAAACAACTTCTTCGGTGGTGCCCCAAATCCTAATGAGTTAGTTGTTACATGATTAATTTAATCAAGTAACAATTAAACCTAGTTGATTCGATACATACCAGTCATCAAATTAAATGAAAGTCACGTCAAAGTTATACAATATAATGCTATAAAGGCCAGATATTTTTATTTATTTAACCTTTATTTTGACAGGGAGTCAATGCTGAGACCAAGGTCTCTTTTCCAGATGAGCCCTGTGTAGCAGGGCCGTAGTTGATCCGTGACCCGTACACCCCCCACGGTTGGGCATGCATGTGAACCGCGGATCAATTGCAAATTTTAACCAACATAGTGTGAAACAGTTTTACTGCCGCTGTTACTTTTTAAAGTAATAATTCCCTAAATCTCGATGCAGTGAAAAGATAAAGGCAAGACAGATGTGTGCAATGTTTTACTCTGAAGCCTGAAGGATGATTTTTTATTTTTTTTAATCAGTTGTGTGTGCTGTTCACGTGAACGGGGCATGTTGAATCCCAACGAATCAATCCTGGATGCTCGCGTTGCAAAAAGCAAAGAAGACTAAAGAGCAGTGACAGCCATGGCTAGCGGAGGGGCTGAAGAACTGGAAAAGCCTCCCGCTTCATTTAAGTCTCATGTATGGGAGCATTTTGTCTTCCCTGTCAAATATGATGACAGAAGAATTGTGGTGGACAACACCATTACAGTAAGGAGCCATTGTGCTACAAGAAAGCCGTGTGATCATGGAAATACATCGAGCACGGCCACACATTTAAAGCGCCATCACTCTGGTGTGTCAGTGACGGGAGCCTTCTCAGCCAAGAGACAAAAACTTCTCACTGCGTAATTTAAGCAGCCCTTTGCTGCAGAATCAGACCGGGCTAAAGCCATCACCAAATCTATTGGGATGTTTATCTCTGTAGACATGAGGCCATACTCTGTTGTGGAAACAAAGGATTTAAAAATATGGTGAAAGTGCTTGAGCCACGCTACGAAATCCCCTCGCGCCCACTTCAGTATGAAGATCATGCCAGATCTTTATGAAGAGGAAAATATCAAAATTGTCAACAAATTATCCAAGGCATCCTCTGTTGCCCTAACCACAGACGGGTGGACCTCCAGGGCAACGGAAAGCTACGTGACTGTGACTGCTCACTACACTACAGAGGAGTGGGAGATGCGAAGTCCGGTGCTACAGACACGCCCCCTCTATGAGAGTCACACAGGCACAAATCCGGCGCAGGTACTGCCTGGAGCAGTAGCAGAGTGGAAGGTAGAGAGGCCCAATAGCAATATCCCAGTTACCACAGATAATGCCAAGAACCAAGTAAATGCAGTGATAGAAGCTGGACTGGAGCCACAGATAGCTTGCTTTGCACGTGATCAATTTAGCATCCCAAAGGGGAATCTCAGTGAACCAGGTGGACCGCCTCCTTGGGAGGATCAGGAAGCACAACAGCCGCTCATGTGCTTAAGACCAACCAAGAAATGCTACAGCTACCGACCCACAGCTCATACATGATGTCACAAGATGGAACTCCACTTATGACATGTTGGAGCACCATCTTGAGCAGCAGGCAGCTGTATACTCTGCCCTGACAGACAAGACCCTGAAAAAAAATAAAGACATCGTCACCTTGTCTGACGTGAAAGTGGCAGAGGAGTTCCTCCAGGTGCTCAAACCCCTCAAAACGGTTAAAAGCCTATTGAGCGCTGAAACTGCACCGTCTGTATCCATGATCCTACCTCTGAAAACAAGGATTCTACAATCCATGGCCCCAAGTGAGGAAGACAGCACCATCACTAGAGATGTCAAGGCTGCCATTAGAGAGGACCTGAACCCCCAGATACCCCCTAATGTACAGGACTACCTTCATAGAACTACTGCACTGGATCCAAGGTTAAAGTCCCTGACTCACCAAGACCCTGCCCTATGCCGGAGGACATACAGTGATCTCACCACTAAGATTGTGGTCACTGAATAGGTAAAAAAAAAAAAAAATAAGAGTGAATTACTTAAATAATAAATATAGTGCAGTCTAATCTTAGTCTATGCTATTGCTATTAGAATCATCCACTTTTGATTTGGAATAAGGGCTTTTATTAAATGTTATTGCCACAATTCTAGTTCTATGAAATATGGAAATAAATAGTTATAAATAGTTAGCAAGTGGCATTACACTGGATCTTATCCACTGGCATGGTGGAAAAGCAATAAGTGTAAATACCCTCACATTGCCATGATGGCAAGATGCTACCTGGCTATGCCTGGCACTTCAGTTCCTAGCGAGAGGGTGTTCTCCACAGCAGGGGACATAGTGACTGCAAAGAGGTCTACCCTCTCCCCAGACAATGTAGACATCCTCATCTTTATGAAAAATTATTTGAAGTTATTAGCTCAGGTCTGCTTTGCTTTCTTTCTTTATTTTTTTTAATGATGTAGACACAGGCTATTGTTTCATTCACTATTGTTCAAAGGAAGAAGGTATCATGCCTCATATTACACTTTAATTTAACAATTGAGTATTGAATATTTTATTTAAACATTGAAAAGTTCCTTACTTTAAGTGTTCTTTAAGTAATAAATGAAAAGCAAAGTTATATTTGTCTCCTTTTTTTTTGCTGATGCGAATAATTATCCAATCCGTGACTCAAAACCGTGATCCGATTCGAACTGTGAGGTTTGTGATCCGTTGCACCACTAAGCACCAAAATACACATCAAAACACATTACAGCTATATTATATATATTATATTAGCTATATTTATTCCACAATAAAATCCACAACAATACACGAAAAGCAAAACACTATCATAAAAACAGACACATTCTTCAGTAGAAAAGTTCCCCTAACAACCATCTGAAATGCCCTAGAGGCACYAATTCCTCCCATTTTAAAGTGTATTGTAGATCATTCCACACATACGGTGCAAGGATATTAAAGGCTGATTTACCTATTTCTCAATACACTAAAGGAGTGAACGGGTTTGATAACTTGTCATTTTAAATCTTAACAGTTATGTAAGGTAAGTAGGAAGTTTGTGGAGCAGGGCTTTGTAAACAAAAAGAGCGTAATGATGTGATCTACGTGATTTCAAAGATGTCCAGCCAACCTTTTGGTAAAGAATACATATTGTAGTCATCCCTCTACAAAACAAAGCGACTGATAGGGAAGGCAACAAGTCGGTACAAGGCCACAAAGACACACAAATGGTAGAGAAGAATAAACATAAAACATTTAAATAACCCTGTATAATCTTGTCAACAAGCATGAAGGTACAATTCAAGTGATAAATAATTGTATTGGTAAAAAATGCATTTCCTCTCCTGTAAAAGCATAAGTCTTTGTTAGGCTTGACAAGACAGGTTTTATTTCACAAGTATGTAGAATTAGGAGGGATACCATCTTAGAGAGAGCACTTGTATCAACCACTGTATCTACTAACTACTTGTATGGTAATCTGTAAGATTGTTCAGTATCATGTGTTCGATAAGTGTCTACTTGACACAAGCCAGGCAAAAAATCTAAACCTAGAGATAAAGTGCTGTTGTATGGACTGAAATAACTGTGCCCTCCTGTCCACATCCCCTCCATGGCCATTCTTCAGTCATAGAAATAGCTTACACTACCGGTCAAAAGTTTTAGATCACTTACTCATTCAAAGGTTTTCTTTATTTTTACTATTTTCTACATTGTAGAATAATAGTGAAGACATCAAAACTATGAAATAACATATGGAATCATGTAGTAACAAAAAAAGTGGTAAACAAATATATTTTAGATTTGAGATTCTTCAAATAGCCACCCTTTGCCTTGACAGCTTTGCACACTCTTGGCATTCTCTCAACCAGCTTCACCTGGAATGCTTTTCTAACAGTCTTGAAGGAGTTCCCACATATGCTAAGCACTTGTTGGCTGCTTTTCCTTCACTCTGCGGTCCGACTCATCCCAAACCATCTCAAGTTTGGTTGAGGTCGGGGGATTGTGCAGGCAAGATCATCTGCTACAGTATTCCATCACACAGGTGTGTTGGGTCATTGTCCTGTTGAAAAACAAATGATAGTCCCACTAAGCGCAAACCAGATGGGATGGCGTATCGCTGCAGAATGCAGTGGTATCCATGCTGTGGTATCCATGCTGGTTAAGTATGCATTGAATTATAAATAAAATCACTGACAGTGTCACCAGCAAAGCAGCCCACACCATAACACCTCCTCTATGCTTTACGGTTGGAAATACACATGCGGCGATCATTTGTTCACCCACACAGAGTCTCACAAAGACACGGCGGTTGGAACCAAAAATCTCAAATTTGGACTCGTCAGACCAAAGGACAGATTTCCACCCGTCTAATGTCCATTGTCCGTCTTTCTTGGCCCAAGCAAGTCTCTTCTTCTTATTGGTGTCTTTTAGTAGTGGTTTCTTTGCAGCAATTCAACCATGAAGGCCTGATTCACACAGTCTTCTATGAACAGTTGATGTTGAGATGTGTATGTTACTTGAACTCTGTGAAGCATTTATTTGGGCWAAAATTTCTGAGGCTGGTAACTCTAATGAACGTACCCTCTCTTCTTTTCCTGTGGCGCTCCTCATGAGAGCCAGTTTCATCTTAGCGCTTGATGGTTTTTGCGACTGCACTTGAAGAAACGTTCAAAGATCTTGAAATGTTCCGTATTGACTGACCTTCATGTCTTAAAGTAATAATGACTGTCATTTCTCTTTGCTTATTTGAGCTGTTCTTGCCATTATGTGGACTTGGTGTTTTACCAAATAGGGCTTTCTTCTGTATACCACCCCTACCTTGTCACAACACAAATGATTGGCTCAAATGCATTTAGAAGAAAAGCGATTCCACAAATGTACTTTTAAGAAGGCACACCTGTTAATTGAAATGCATTCCAGGTGACTACCTCATGAAGCTGGATGAGAGAATGCCAAGAGTGTGCAAAGCTGTCATCAAGGCTGATAGCTTTCGATTTCTGAACTTTAAATGTTATTAATCATTAGTTATAGTAGAGACCTGAGGGGTGCCATAGCCGAGGGGCTACACCAGAGGTTAATGGTTATCTGTAGGGGGAAGGTATATGGTGGGTGTAATTAAGCTTGGCATATACTGAGTGTAGGGAAAGCGATCACGTGGCAGGCACTGATAAGGGGAGAGAGCAATGGATTAGTGATGAAGGGGGTCAAGGTCAGGTCAGGTCACGTTAAGGGAGAAAGAACAGTTTACGGCCCGTGTCACTTAGTTTCCTGCCTAGCAATAAAGATACAATATTTGATCAGATGTGTAGGAGACTCAGCATAGGAGAAAGAGTTAAATATCATTGTTTGTGTGAATATGTCTTGGTCGATTCAGCTGTTCGATCCTTTGGGAAGAATAAACGTGATTTAACTTCTTATGGCTGGGGGCAGTATTGAGTAGCTTGGATGAATAAGGTGCCCAGAGTAAACTGCCTGCTACTCAGGCCCAGAGGCTAAGATATGCATATTATTAGTAGATTTGGATAGAAAACACTCTGAAGTTTCTAAAACTGTTTGAATGGTGTCTGTGAGCATAACAGAACTCATATGGCAGGCAAAAACCTGAGAAAAAATCCAACCAGGAAGTGGGCAATCTAAAGTGTGTAGGTTTGCCTATCCAATATACAGTGTCTATGGGGTCATATTGCACTTCCTAAGGCTTCCACTAGATGTCAACAGTCTTTAGAACATTGTTTCAGGCTTCTACTGTGAAGGATGAGGGAATGAGAGCTGTTTCAACCAGGTGTCTGGCAGAGTGCCATGAGCTCACTCAGGCGTGCCCCCGTGAGAGGTAGCTGCGTTCCTTTTCGTTTCTAAAGACAAAGGAATTCTCCGGTTGAAACATTATTGAAGATTTATGTTAAAAACATCCTAAAGATTGATTCTATACATCGTTTAACATGTTTCTACGAACTGTAATGGAATTTTTTTACTTTTCATCTGGCCTGCGCGTCATGAATTTGGATTTTTGAACTAAACGCGCAAACAAAAGGGAGGTAATTTGGACATAAATTATGGACTTCATCGAACAAAACAAACATTTATTGTGGAACTGGGATTCCTGGGAGTGCATTCTGATGAAGATCATCAAAGGTAAGAGAAAATTTATAATGCTATTTCTGACTTCTGTTGACTCCACAACATGGCGTGTACCTGTATGGCTTGTTTTTGTGTCTGAGCGCCGTACTCAGATTATTGCATGGTGTGCTTTTTCCGTAAAGTTTTTTTGAAATTTGACACAGCGGTTGCATTAAGGAGAAGTTTATCTAAAGTTCCATGTATAACACTTGTATCTTTTAGCAATGTATTTATGTAAATTGATGTGGCTCTCTGCAAAATCACCGGATGTTTTGGAGGCAAAACATTACTGAACATAACGCACCAATGTAAACTAAGATTTTTGGATATAAATATGAACTTTATCGAACAAAAAATACATGTATTGTGTAACAGGAAGTCCTATGAGTGGCATCTGATGAAGATCATCATAGGTTAGTGAATCATTTTCTCTATTTCTGCTTTTTGTGACTCCTCTCTTTGGCTGGAAAAATGGCTGTGTTTTTCTGTGACTAGGTGCTGACCTAACAATCGTTTGGTGTGCTTTCGTCGTAAAGCCTTTTTGAAATCGGACACTGTGGCTGGATTTACAACAAGTTTATCTTTAAAATGGTGTAAAATACTTGTATGTTTGAGGAATTTTAATTATGGGATTTCTGTTGTTTTTTAATTTGGCGCCCTGCAATTTCACTGGCTGTTGTTGAGGTGGGACGCTAGCGTCCCGAATATCCCAGAGAGGTTAACTTCTTATGGCTGCAGGGGCAGTATTGAGTAGCTTGGATGAAAGGTGCACAGAGGTGCCCAGAGTAAACAGCCTGCTCCTCAGTCATAGTTGCTAATATATGCATATTATTATTAGTATTGGATAGAAAACACTCTGAAGTTTCTAAAACTGTTTGAATTATGTCTGTGAGTATAACAGAACTCATATGGCAGGCAAAAACATGAGAAAAAATCCAACCAGGAAGTGGGAAATCTGAGGTTGGTCATTTTTCAACTCATTCCCTATTGGAGATACAGTGGGATATGGGTCATGTTGCACTTCCTAAGGCTTCCACTAGATGTCAACAGTCTATAGAACCTTGTCTGATGCTTCTACTGTGAAGTGGGGTCGAATGAGAGGGGAACGAGTCAGAGGTCTGGCAGAATGCTTTGAGCTCGTGACGCTCGTTCATGTGAGAGTGAGCTCTGTTCCATTTGCTTTTCTGAAGACAAAGGATTTCTCCGGTTGGAACATTATTGAAGATTTATGTTAAAAACATCCTAAAGATGGATTCTATACATCGTTTGACATGTTTCTACGGACTGTAACGGAACTTTTTGACATTTCGTCTGCTCCTAGTGAACGCGCTGTGACTTTGGATTTGTTTACAAAACGTGCTAACAAAAGTAGCTATTTGGACATAAATGATGGACATTATCGAACAAAACAAACATTTATTGTGGAACTGGGATTCTTGGGAGTGCATTCTGATGAAGATCATCAAAGGTTAAGTGAATGTTTATAATGTTATTTCTGACTTCTGTTGACTGCACAATATGGCGGATATCTTTTAGTCTTGATTGGGCTCTGAGCGCCGTACTCAGATTATTGCATGGTTTGCTTTTTCCGTAAAGCTTTTTTATTTATTTATCTGACACAGCGGTTGCATTAAGGAGAAGTGGATCTAAAATTCCATGTATAACACTTGTATCTTTGATCAACGTTTATTATGAGTATTTCTGGAAATTGATGTGGCTCTCTGCAAAATCACTGGATGTTTTTGGAACTACTGAACAACATTGGCTAATGTATACAGAGATTTTTTTATATAAATATGAACTTTACCGAACAAAACATACATGTATTGTGTAACATGAAGTCCTAGGTGTGTCATCTGATGAAGATCAAAGGTTACTGATTAATTTTCTCTATTTCTGCTTTTTGTGACTCTTTGGCTGGAAAAATGGCTGTGTTTTTCTGTGACTTGGCGGTGACCTAACATAATCGTTTGTAGTGCTTTCGCTGTGAAGCCTTTTTGAAAATCGGACACTGTGGTGGGATTAACAACAAGATTACCTTTAAAATGGTATAGGATACTTGCATGTTTGAGGAATTTTAATTATGAGATTTCTGTTGTTTGAATTTGGCGCCCTGCACTTTCACTGGCTGTTGTCATATCGATCCCGTTAACAGGATCACAGCCATAAGAAGTTTTAAGAAACATGTGACTCAGAGTTTTGTTTGGATACTCTTCCAACGCCACTAATCTCTCCACCACTCACTGAAGCTGGAGACTCATCTCTCCCTCACTAACTTTAAGCATCAGCTGTCAGAGCAGCTTACAGATCATTGCACCTCTACATAGCCCATCTGTAAATAGCCCACCCAACTGCCTCATCCACATATTGTTTTGTTTTTTTGCTCCTTTGCACCCCAGTATCTCTACTTGCACATTCATCTTCTGCACATCTATCACTCCAGTGTTTAATTGCTAAATTGTAATTATTTCACGACTACAGCCTATTTATTGCCTTACCTCCCTAATCTTACCTCATTTGCACACACTGTATATAGACTTCTCTATTGTGTTATTGACTGTACGTTTGTTTATTCCATGTGTAACTCTGTGTTGTTGTTTGTGTCGCACTGCTTTGCTTTATCTTGGCCAGGTCGCAGTTGTAAATGACAACTTGTTCTCAACTGGCCTACCTGGTTAAATAAAGGTGAAATTTAAAAATAAATTTWAAAAATAAAACWATTCTGAAGGCTAGTAAACACTTGACATACCTCCCAGAAGATTGGGACCGAGTGATGGTAAACRGAAAGTGTCAGAAGGTGGCTGCTTATCAACCGTTGGGACCCAAAGTCTACACCGTAACAAGGGTGTTCACAAACGGGTGGGGTGTAGATTGGCCTTGGAATGAGCGAAGTGTACCTAACTTGAGCACAGGAAAGTATTATCCACAGGCGCCAACTGTAGCAGAACACTGGTCATTGGAGATGTTGGTGGCTAGGGACCAGAGTATGAACTGGGAGACAGGTAGGGAATATCTGAAAGGTTCAGTCCTTGACTTATCAGTAAACCACGAAGACAATAAGAGAGCAGGAGACAGATTCCGGGCAATAGCTATTCTCACGGCAGTCGCTGTAGGGACAGTCAATGAAGGGGCAGTACTAGTAGCGAAGGAAGCTATATTAACATCATGGAACTGGACTATGACGCAAATGAGGGGAATAGTGAGATATGCGTCAGGAGCAGTGTTAGTAATAGCAGGGGTTACTTTGGTGATATTGTTGGGATATCATGTGCTGAGGGCATTGATGTTAAAACTACGATACAGTGTTGAGTTACCTCAAGATGAGGTCAAACTGATTAAGGCTACCGCACGTATATATCGGGTGGCTATGGAGGAAGATGATGAGGAGCAAAGTGAGAATGACATGGCTTGGGAACACCTCTTAGATCCTGTAGTCTGACGGGGAAGACTGGGCGAAAGCATGAGGCTTTTTAGGGCTTTCATTTTTGCGAAGAGAGTGGGAATTGTCATGTTACCAAACTTTGGGTTGTCATGCATATATAACTGTGCAAATCTTAACACATTATTAATGTTGTTATGTTTTGTGTTTCTTTTTGTTTTTCAAGTCTTGTGCTATCACTCTTTTAGGAACCAGAAGGAGAAATGAAAGGAGTCAACGGCTCCAGCTGACATGTTATTATCAGTGTTCTATGAGAAATGGAAATAAGATTGGGTATGGTGTGATCATAGAACAGAGGCCATAAGTCTCTGAGTTTATAAACCTCACTGTGAATGTTAATCATATATATATTGTTCATGTTTTATTATCATTGTTTGTCCATTTATAACTCATTTCCAAGTTTATGTAATGTTGAACAGTATGTCGTCAAATGTTCAAAAAGGGGGACTGAAGGGTTTGGATTTCTGAACTTTAAATGTTAATCATTAGTTATAATAGAGATCTGAGGGGTGCCATAGCCGAGGGGCTACACCAGAGGTTAATGGTTATCTGTAGGGGGAAGGTATATGGTGGGTGCAATTAAGCTTGGCATATACTGAGTGTAGGGAAAGCGATCACGTGGCAGGCACTGATAAGGGGAGAGAGCCATGGATTAGTGCTGAAGGGGGTCAAGGTCAGGTCAGGTCACATTAAGGGAGAAAAAGTTTATGGCCCCTATCACTTAGTTTCCTGCCAAGCAATAAAGATACAATGTTTGTTCAGATGTGTAGGAGGAGACTCAGTATAGGAGAAAGAGTTAAATATCAGTGTTTGTGTGAATATGTCTATGTCGATTCAGAAGTTCGATCCTTTGGGAAGAATAAACTTGGTTTAAGCTTTCACAGTGTCTGTCGAGTTCTTACTCTTAATAATTAAAACCTAACACTTTTTTGGTTACTACAAGATTCCATATGTGTTATTTCATAGTTTTGATGTACTCACTATTATTCTACAATGTAGAAAATAGTAAAAATAAAGAAAAACCCTTGAATGAGTAGGTGTTCTAAAACTTTTGACCAGTAGAGTATATTTCTACAGGCCCAGAGGCCTCATTTATAAACGCTGAGTACAGACAAAATATGCCACAAAACTTGCGTGCACCAGTTTTCACTGACAAGTTGGAGACGTAAGAATGTGCTAGGTAAAAATATGTCGCTCTGCAAATGAGCAAGGCAGTCAACCCACTGTTCCCTTGGCGCCGAAGACGTGGATGTCGATTAAGGCAGCCCCCCCGCACCTCTCTGATTCAGAGGGGTTGGGTTAAATGCGGAAGACATTTCAGTTGAACGCATTCTGTCGTACAACTGACTAGGTATCCCCCTTATCCTCCCGCAAACTTTAGACCATGCCAACACACAGCAGCTTAGTATTAGCCTTTTGAAAATATATGTTGATTTATTAATATTAAAAAATCAGGTAGCTAAATATAATAACAAGATGCAATCATTTGCCGTTAGTGAAAAGAGCGAAAATCGATTTAGGCCTATTTTATCTGTGCATTCTAAAATAATTAGAAATAGGCATATATTTCTGATTATTTATTTCATTTCCATTATCATTGCAGAACAAGTTCCTCACCTTTTCTGACTGGGATGGTTTCATAGGGTACTTGCGAAATAGCCTATAGGCCTACAACCAGTTAGGMTAGGCAACCATTCATTCCATCAATCATTTAATTGGAGACACTTAAGGACAAAAATAAAAAAATGTCCTCTCACTGTCAACCTTGTTTATTTTCAGAAAACTTAACATGTGTAAATAGTTGTATGAACATAACAAGATTCAACAACTGATACATAAACTGAACAAGTTCCACAGACATGTGACTAACAGAAATTGAATAATGTGTCCCTGAACAAAGGGGGGGGGGGTGCAAAATCAAAAGTAAGTCAGTATCTGGGGTGGCCACCAGCTGCATGAAGTACTGCAGTGCATCTCCTCCTCATGGACTGCACCAGATTTGCCAGTTCTTGCTGTGAGATGTTACCCCACTCTTCCACCAAGGCACCTACAAGTTCCCGGACATTTCTGGGGGGAATGGCCCTAGCCCTCACCCTCCGATCCAATAGGTCCCAGACGTGCTCAATGGGATTGAGATCCGGGCTCGTTGATGGCCATGGCAGAACACTGACATTCCTGACTTGCAGGAAATCACGCACAGCACGAGCAGTATGGCTGGTGGCATTGTCATGCTGGAGGTTCATGTCAGGATGAGCCTAAAGGAAGAGTACCACATGAGGTAGGAGGATGTCTTCCCTGTAACGCACAGCGTTGAGATTGCATGCAATGACAACAAGCWCAGTCCGATGAWGCTGTGACACACCKCCCCAGAACATGACGGACCCTCCACCTCCAAATCGATCCCGCTCCAGAGTACAGGCCTCGGTGTAACCATTATTGCATCGACGAWAAACRCAAATCCRACCAWCACCCCTGGTGAGACAAAACCGCGACTCRTCAGTGAAGAKCACTTTTTGCCAGTCCTGTCTGGTCCAGCAACGGTGGGTTTGTGCCCATAGGCGATGTTGTTGCCGGTGATGTCTGGTGAGGACCTGCCTTACAACAGGCCTACAAGCCCTCAGTCCAGCCTCTCTCAGCCTATTGCGTGCAGTCTGAGCACGGATGGAGGGATTGTGTATTCCTGGTGTAACTCGGGCAGCTCTTACTGCCATCCTTTACCTGTCCCGCAGGTGTGATGTTCAGATGTACCGATCCTGTGCAGGGTTTGTTACACGTGGTCTGCCACTGCGAGGACGGTCAGCTGTCCGTCCTGTCTCCCTGTAGCGCTGTCTTAGGCTTCTCACAGTACGGACATAGCAATTTATTGCCCTGGCCACATCTGCAGTCCGCATGCCTCCTTGCAGCATGCCTAAGGCACGTTCACGCAGATGAGCAGGGACCCTGGGCATCTTTCTTTGTGTTTTTCAGAGTCAGTATATAGGCCTCTTTAGTGTCCTAAGTTTTCATAACTGTGACCTTAATTGCCTACTGTCTGTAAGCTGTTAGTGTCTTAACGACCATTCCACGGGTGCATGTTCATTAATTGTTTATGGTTCATTGAACAAGCATGGGGAAAAGTGTTTAAACCCTTTACAATGAAGATCTGTGAAGTTATTTGGATTTTTACGAATTATCTTTGAAAGACAGGGTCCTGAAAAAGGGACATTTCTTTTTATGCTGAGTTTATTTTGTACAGGGTAAAATGGATCTTGAAGAAGGCTATCACTCCATTTTGCAACGCCATGCCATACCCTGTGAACTGCATTTAATTGAAGCCAATTTCCTCCTACAACAGGACAATGACCCAAAGCACAGCTCCAAACTATGCAAGAACGATTTAGAGAAGAAGCAGTCAGCTGGTATTCTGTCTATAATGGAGTAGCCAGCACAGCCACTGGATCTCAACCCTATTGAGCTGTTGTGGGAGCAGCTTGACCGTAAGAAGTGCCCATCAAGCCAATCCAACTTGTGGGAGGTGCTTCAGGAAGCATGGAGTGAAATCCCTTCAGATTACCTCAACAAATTGACAACTAGAATGCCAAAGGTCTGCAAGGCTGTAATTGCTGCAAATGGTTGATTCTTTGACGAAAGCAATGTTGAAGGACACAATTATTATTTAAATTAAAATTCATTATTTATAACCTTATAAACACCTTGACTATATTTCCTATTCATTTTGCAACTCATTTCATGTATGTTTTCATGGAAAACAAGGACATTTCTAAGTGACCCCAAACTTTTGAATGGTAGTGTATCTCATAACCATTGCAGAATAAATTCCTCACCTTTTCTGTCCATGATGAGTTAATATTCCCGAAGTAGCCATACAACAACTGACAATGCACATCTCATTTAATTGAGCCTATTAGATAGATGCATAGAGCAAAAACTTGGCCTGACAGGGAGCATGGCTTATAACATCCAGTATCAATTAACAGATGAACAGACAGTTGATATACAGGTGATATTTTGCATTGAAGTGTGTAGGCTGCCACTGTAAGTAGGCCTACTGTAGTTTACAATGTTTCAGAATTGGCGGGCAGTTCAGCATATTTAGGTTCGAGAAAAAGTAAATGCAAAACATTATTGAAATCAAACTATCTGTTTACAGGTCCACAAGAATTTGCAATTGTTTTTGCTTTCATATACAGCAAATGTCACTGCAGAAGAAAACATCTCATCAAGTTCACCATTACTAGGCTATTTCCTTTACCGTCTTGCCCTAATTTCAATACTTCCAAAGTATACAGCAAATAAGGGCGTTATTGTCACCATAAAAGTTGAATGATGGGCATTTTTCAGGCGGAGTTATAATGCTCCTTCATGTGCGTAGTTTTATGACAGGTCTAATTTATAGCGGGAAACATGCATATGTATGGTGTGCGCCAAACATATGAATCTCAATATTTCTGTGCGTGTGCAGTCTTTTCAGAAATGCAGCATGCAGATATTTAGTGTTAAATTTACCCAACGGTTATAAATGAGGCCCCAGAGCACTGTGTCACTGAAGCAGATTTCCAGGTTATAAATCCATATAATCCTGAGAGTTCAGCCCCAGTCATATCGCAGTCTCAAGATACCTGGGTTCACCTCTCCTCTTTTCCATCGAGGCACATGGGAAGATGCATTGGAGAATCTACAATCTAATTTGACCCCAAACCTAAAATTAGCTTGGCAAATGTAAGGTGTTAGTCGGTTTATCTCAATGTTAAATCCTCTTAAAAATTAACTATTTATTAAATTCTGGCTTAATAGATAATTAATGTTTTACAGAATGGGTGGACAGTATGGGCACCTCTAAATGTATTCACTGACTGGACAAATTATATCAATCACTAAAGAAAAGAACAAACAGATCAGGCTACATGAAAAGATGGGAAAATAAATAAAAAATAGCTTTGTGTATGTGTGATCATTTTGAAATGGTCTCTAATAAGAAAAGACACAAATCTATAGATTACAGTAAATCTGTGTCATCAGCGATTAAAATAGTCTCCCTCTCTACTTCCGTGATAAAGACATGTTCCAATCCGCACTAAACCATACACTGTTCGACGTCATTCAACTGTAAACATCCCAAACAAAAATATTGATGGCCAAACACGCATCGCCCATCAGCAATGTCAGGCGGGTGTAGAAATTCTTCATTTATCATGCAACTTCCATAATAGGGGGCCCTTATCAAACGCAGTTGGAAGGTGCTCACATTCCACGGCTGATGTCTCGATATATACAGTGCATTTGGAAAGTAATCTGACCCCTTGACTTTTTCCACATTTTGTTACGTTACAGCCCTATTCTAAAATGGATGAAACTGTTTTTCCCCCCCTCAATCTTCACACAACACTCTATAATGACAAAGAATACACAGGTAGCACTTTTTTTTGTGCAAAAAAAACAGAAAAATCACATTTACATATGTATTCAGACATTTCACTCAGTATTTTGTTAAAGCACCTTTGGCAGCAATTACAGCCTCGAGTCATCTTGGGTGTAACGCTACAAGCTTGCCGCACCTGTATTTGGGGAGTTACTCCCATTCCTCTCCGCGGATCCTCCCAAGCTCTGTCAGGTTGGATGGGAGCGTCACTGCACAGCTATTTTTAGGTCTCTCCAGAGATGTTTGATCCGGTTCAAGTCCAAGTTCKGGCTGGGTCACTCAAGGACATTCAGAGACTTGTCCCGAAGCCACTCCTGCGTTGTCTTGGCTGTTTGCTTAGTGTCGTTGTCCTGTTGGAAGAAGAACCTGGAGCAGGTTTTCATCAAGGTTCTCTCTGTACTTTGTTCCATTCATCTTTCCCTTGATCCTGACTAGTCTCCCAGTCCCTGCCACTGAAAAACATCCTTACAGCATAAAGCTGCCACCACCATGCTTCACCGTAGGGATGGTGTCAGGTTTCCTCCAGATGTGATGCTTGGCATTCAGGCCAGAGTTCAATATTGGTTTCATCAGACCAGAGAATCTTGGTTCTCATGGTCTGAGAGTCCTTTAGGTGCCTTTTGGCAAACTCCAAGTGGGCTGTCGTGTGCCTTTTACTGAGGAGTGGTTTCCGTCTGGCCATTCTACCATAAAGGCCTGATTGGTGGAGTGCTGCAGAGATGGTTGTCCTTCTGGAAGGTTCCTCCATCTCCACAGAGGAACTCTGTCAGAGTGACCATTGGGTTCTTGGTCACCTCCCTGACCAAGGCCCTTCTCCCCCAACTGCTCCGTTTGGCCAGTGGCCAGCTCTAGGAAGTGTCTTGGTGGTTTCAAACTTCTTCCATTTAAGAATGATGGAGGCCACTGTGTTCTTGGGGACCTTCAATGCTGTAGACATTTTTTGGTACCCTTTCCCTGATCTGTTCCGCAACACAATCCTGTCTCAGATCTCTATGGATAATTCCTTCGACCTCATGGCTTGGTATTTTCTCTGACATGCACTGTCAACTGTGGGACCTTACATAGACAAGTGTGTGCCTTTCCAAATCATGTCCAATCAGTTGAATTTCCACAGGTGGACTCCAATCAAGTTGTAGAAACATCTCAAGGATGATCAATGGAAACAGGATGCACCTGAGCTCAATTTCGAGTCTCTTATCAAAGCGTCTGAATAATTAAGATAAGGTATTTCTGTTTTTTATTTTTATTACATTTGCAAAAATGTATAAAAACCTGGTTTTGCTTTGTCATTA
The DNA here is from genome assembly GCF_002910315.2 of Salvelinus sp. IW2-2015. Lineage (NCBI taxonomy): Eukaryota > Metazoa > Chordata > Actinopteri > Salmoniformes > Salmonidae > Salvelinus > Salvelinus sp. IW2-2015. Next base: position 13,633,105 of record NC_036855.1, read on the forward strand.
TGGGGTATTGTGTATAGATTGATGAGGGGGGAAATTATGTAATACATTTTAGAATAAGGCTGTTCAATTATTTTATATTTATTTMACCTTTATTTAACCAGGTAGGCCAGTTGAGAACAAATCCTCATTTACAACTGCGACCTGGCCAAGATAAAGCAAAGCAGTGCGACACAAACAATACAGAGTTACACATGGAATAAACAAACGTACAGTCAGTAACACAATAGAAAAATCTATATACAGTGTGTGCAAATGAAGTAAGACTAGAGAGGTAAAGCAATAAATAGACCATAGTGGCGAAAAAATAACAACTCAGCAATTAAACACTGAAGTGATAGATGAGCAGAAGACGAATGTGCAAGTAGAGATACTGGGGTGCAAAGGAGCAAAAAATAAACCACAATATGGGGATGAGGTAGTTGGGTGGGCTATTTGCAGATGGGCTATGTACAGGTGCAATGATCTGTAAGCTGCTCTGACAGCTGATGCTTAAAGTTAGTGAGGGAGATATGAGTCTCCAGCTTCAGTGGTTTTTGCAATTTGTTCCAGCCATTGGCAGCAGAGAACTGGAAGGAAATATTCGAAGTCAGAACCGTCCAGTGTAGCGATGCGAGACGGGCGGGCAGGTGCAGGCAGCGATCGTTTGAAGAGCATGCATTTAGTTTTACTTGCATTTAAGAGCAGTTGGAGGCCACGGAAGGAGAGTTATGGCACTGAAGCTCGTCTGGAGGTTAGTTAACACAGTGTCCAAAGAAGGGCCAGAAGTATACAGAATGGTGTCGTCTGCGTAGAGGTGGATCAGAGAATCCCCAGCAGCAAGAGCGACATCATTGATGTATACAGAGAAAAGAGTCGGCCCGAGAATTGAACCCTGTGGCACCCCCCATAGAAACTGCCAGAGGTCCGGACAACAGGCCCTCCGATTTGACACACTGAACTCTGTCACAGAAGTAGTTGGTGAACCAGGTGAGGCAGTCATTTGAGAAACCAAGGCTGTTGAGTCTGCCGCTAAGAATACGGTGATTTGACGGAGTCGAAAGCCTTGGCCAGGTCGATGAATACGGCTGCACAGTATTGTCTTTTATCGATGGCGGTTATGATATCGTTTAGGACCTTGAGCGTGGCTGAGGTGCACCCATGACCACCTCGGAAACCAGATTGCATAGCGGAGAAGGTACGGTGGGATTCGAATTGGTCGGTGATCTGTTTGTTAACTTGGCTTTCGGAGACTTTTGAAAGGCAGGGTAGGATAGATATAGGTCTGTAACAGTTTGGATCTAGAGTGTCTCCCCCTTTGAAGAGGGGGATGACCGCGGCAGCTTTCCAATCTTTAGGGATCTCAGACGATATGAAAGAGAGGTTGAACAGGCTAGTAATAGGGGTTGCAACAATTGCGGGGGATAATTCTAGAAAGAGGGTCCAGATTGTCTAGCCCAGCTAATTTGTAGGGGTCCAGATTTTGCAGCTCTTTCAGAACATCAGCTATCTGGATTTGGGTGAAGGAGAAATGTGGTAGGCTTGGGCAAGTTGCTGTGGGGGGTGCAGAGCAGTTGACCAGGGTAGGGGTAGCCAGGTGGAAAGTACGGCCAGCTGTAGAAAAATGCTTATTGAAATTCTCGATTATCGTAGATTTATCGGTGGTGACAGTGTTTCCTAGCCTCAGTGCAGTGGGCAGCTGGGAGGAGGTGCTCTTATTCTCCCTGGACTTTACAGTTTCCCAGAACTTTTTGGAGTTTATGCTACAGGATGCAAATTTCTGTTTGAAAAGGCTAGCCTTTGCATTCCTAACTGCCTATGTATATTGGTTCCTATCATCCCTGAAAAGTTGCATATCGCGGGGGCTATTCGATGCTAATGCAGTACACCACAGGATGTTTTTGTGCTGGTCAAGGGCAGTCAGGTCTCGAGTGAACCAAGGGCTATATCTGTTCTTATTTCTACATTTTTTGAACGGGGTATGCTTATTTAAGATGGTGAGGAAAGCACTTTTAAAGAATAACCAGGCATCCTCTACTGACGGAATGAGGTCAATATCCTTCCAGGATACCCGGGCCAAGTCGATTAGAAAGGCCTGCTCGCTGAAGTGTTTTAGGGAGCATTTGACAGTGATGAGGGGTGGTCGTTTGACAGCGGACCCATTACGGACACAGGCAAAGAGGCAGTGATCGCTGGTTGAAGACAGCAGAGGTGTATTTAGAGGGCAGGTTGGTCAGGATGATATCTATGAGGGTGCCCGTGATTACGGATTAAGGGTTGTACCTGGTAAGTTCCATGATCATTTGTGTGAGATTGAGGGCATCTAGCTTAGATTGTAAGACGGCCGGGGKGTTAAGCATATCCCAGTTTAGGTCACCTAACAGTACAAACTCTGAAGATAAATAGGGCGTCACAAAATGTTGTGACGTAACAAAATGTAGAAAAAGTGAAGGGGTCTGAAAACTTTCCGAAAGCACGATACATACAGACAGTACAACAGTCTGACAGCAATACTGATACTTCCTCAAGGATATAGCTAGTCAATGTTCTTATCTCAGATACCGCTTGGCTACAGTAAATGTCAGCCAATCAACAACCATTGTTTTTTCACAGCATTATTGAAGGAAGAAGGCCACATGTGTACCAATGGACAAACGTGTGCTTTAGTGATCAAATCTTAACAAACATCACAGTGAAGAGTGAGACAATTTGCTAGTTTGCTAAGTTCCGCATGTTACAGACTGACTCTTACCTGGGCAAAGAGGTATGCCATGACAAAGTCATCGAGGACAGGACTCTCGGAGCCCTTGGTGACTCCATACCGATATGCCCTCGTAGCCCCACTGCTGTACCAGCCAGGGAAATAGTACCTGAGAGACAGAGAGCGAGAGAGACAGACAGAGAGAGAAATTAATAGTGTATAATTAGAGAGCGTGAGATCTAGTGAACAAAAATGCAGAAACCATGAGCACAGAAAACACTACACATACCTTATTCTGAAGACCATGTCTTCATTGGCATATTCATCTAGCTGGAAGACATGGTTCGGGGAGAACCACATGCCGTCTCTCTCTCTGAAGAGCCCAAACAGGCTGCAGTACAGAGGCGACACACCTAAAGAAGAGTGGAGACAGGGGATACATCATGAGGTAGCATTCATTGCAGAACTGTCTACATAAATACAGTGCTTATGAAGCACTTCCACGGTACACATTTTTAGTGTCAATAACTAGGTTCCATCCAATTGGCGACAGAATTTCATGTGAATATTCTAAAATCGTCATTCAGAAAATATGCACATTTTCCCACCAGTGGTGCTTCCACCAGACAGACTTGTTGCGGATACCAATCAGTGTGTGAAGACCAATGCTCCCTCAAATTCTTTTCCGGCACTGAGCAAATTTCAGGTCTGCTCTATGCAAAATGTTACATTGTGAAAATTCTGTGCAACTTCCAGCGCGAACACTGAGGCTGTACTGGCTTTAAGTTACCATTTTAATAGTGGCTATTTGATCATCATGTAGGCCTACCAGAGTTGCCTTCCATAAAAACTATGGAAAATGCACCCCATAACATTTTAACATGGAAATAGCTGTTCTATCATTCAGCCTACAGTAGCAGCCAATGTGTGGTGTTCAATCTAGGTCTACATTTCATGAGACTTTTGGAGAGAAACATACAGGGCTTGACGGTTTATCCACTTGTCCTTCAGACAAGGAGGTGACTGGCAATGCTGTTGTTGTTTGATGCAAGACACCACTTTACAAAATAAAATGCATTATTATTGTCATACCATTATTACAGAGAATCAGAAAAATGATGCTACACTCTGCCTATTGGCTACTTAGCCTCTCTCAAAATACAACACTGCCCCTTTAAGACAAAAAAAAGCTCTTTACCGCTCTCCCTTTTCAAAGGTGTTTAGAAATGTACACATTTTGTGCTCTTGTAGGAAGCGATCACTCCCCTTTTGCTGACTACAAATGATCTATAACTGGGCTAATAGCTCTCACTAACTAGTAAAGGATATTAACTAAATTTGCACGTGGCTAAATGCAGCTCTCGCTTTGCTCTCAAAACAAGCGCATCTACTCACGACCTCTCATGCTGTAAACACAATCCAGTTCCAAGTAAATGGCACAGATCTATATATGGCAATGGTCTATTTGCATAAAAGCTTACTGCAACTCTGATTGTTTATACCGCACCGGTCTGTGTAGAGTGTGTCAATGCAATAGAATCCTACTCCAATGAGTTCTGCCTGTATGTTGCATTGAAAGTGGCTAATATTGTGTTGATTCGATCACAATTGCCACATTAAAGGGAAACGTTGATAGTGTTAACAGGGCAAACTCTAGAACTGTGGTCACCAACCTTTTCTGACTCAAGATCACATTGAGTCAAAATGCAAGCAGAGATCTACCTCAGATTTTTTTTTAACATGACTTAAAAAACGTAAGCCTATGCAACATTAACCAATTAAAAACAGTACTGTAGCAATGAGGTTTGTGCGGTAAGCTATAGGCCCAACAATTAACACTGCATATTAGTTTTGCTTGAACTGCCCTGCCAATGCATTGTTGTTCGGGACATTTAAAAAATATATATTTTACAAAATTTGAGGTAGGCTATATGATTACACAGGTACTAGACCTGTTGTTGTATTACTTGTGAGGCACAGCTGATTGAGCATACATTTAAATAATTAGCTTTTTATTTTACTGGGCTGAGGGTCCACCTCTCAACATGCCTCCGCTCTCCCTTTCCTCCACTGAAACTGACTAAAAAGGGACACCTTCTTCCAGCTGATGGCGAAACACGAGTTTTACTGCATTATTTCTGCCTCATGCCCAACTGCATGTTGTTACTCCTATGAACAGAGAAAGTGAAATATTCCTCGATATTAAAAAATACCCAAGCCGCTAAAAATGTTGAATACAAAGTGTTGTAAGAACTTAAACATTTACTAACTCATAAAAACAGCAACACTTTTCTGTATTCGTTGACTGTCTCTCTCTAGTCATGGTTTTAAACGTTTTGAAATCTCACAGTATCAATTTTGCTGTAGCCTGTAACATTACTGTAGACACGGTAATCTGAGCTATCCAATTGGCCAACGGTAGACCTATAGTGCACTTGATTTGCTCTTTGGGCCCGCCGGGAAGAAAGAGTTTGTACCTTCAGATACATGAAATGGTTAAAAATTGCAACAGTTTGCCTACCCGGCASGCAGCACAGCTGAATCAGGTGCACATACCGCCAACTGCCCGAGACTAATACAAAAAAATAGAAACACAAGTCTTTATCGTTGGGTTTTTTACAGAAATGTTTGGCGATTGACATTGGATCAACCAGGCGATCGCAATCGACTGGTTGGTGACCACTGCTCTAGAAAGTTGAGAGAAATTCAATCCCAGTGCTTCTTCTCTCTGTGAGCTGATATTTCTTCAAGGGCAGTCTCGGGGCACGCGCACAGTTTAGAGGGAACATTGGTGATGACGTAGTGCACACAAAATTGTATTTTTTTGCTAAAAATCTGAAGTTAAGTGTTTCCATTGCATTTTCAACTCTACCGATAGTTTAGTCACAAAAACAGCTACGTTAAATAGCAAATTTGCCAACTCTGGTCTTCACATGTGTGCTCACAGACACAGTGAGTGTAGGCTGTGCAGGTACTGGATAGGATGGTCTACATGATGAGATTACTATGGATAAGAGTGACAATATTTTATTTGTCAAACGGCAGTCAAGCATCGATCACCATGTCACCAGAAAAAGACCCTTGATATTTATTGGAAAGGAGCATCACGCTCATCACCGTGAACTTTCAACACCCTGTGAAGTTCTTCATMATTTATATAGCCTAATAAACTGCATGGTTTCCAATTTCGAGACGTAGTGGGAGGACCACACTAGAGGTCGACCGAATATGATTTTTCAACGCCGATACTGATTGGAGGACCAAAAAAAAAACGATACGGATTAATCGGATTATTTTTATAAATATATTTGTAATAATGACAATTACAACAATACTGAATGAACACTTTTATTTTAACTTAATATAATACATAAATGAAAATCTATTTAGTCTCAAATAAATAATGAAACATGTTCAATTTGGTTATAATAATGCAAAAACATAGTGTTGGAGAAGAAAGTAAAAGTGCAATATGTGCCATGTAAAAAAGCTAACGTTTAGGTTCCTTGCTCAGAACATGAGAACATATGGTAGTTCCTTTTAATATGAGTCTTCAATATTCCCAGTTAAGAAGTTTTAGGTTGTAGTTATTATAGGAATTACAGGACAATTTATCTCTATATCATTTGTATTTCATATACCTTTGACTATTGGATGTTCTTATAGGCACTAAATTATTGCCAGCCTAATCTCGGGAGTTGATAGGTTTGAAGTCAAAAACAGCGCTGTGCTTCAAGCATTGCGAAGAGCTGCTGGCAAACGCAGGAAAGTGCTGTTTGAATGAATGCTTACGAGCCTGCTGCTGCCTTCCACCGCTCAGTCAGACTGCTCTATCAAATATCAAATCCTAGACTTAATTATAATAAACACACAGAAATACGAGCCTTTGGTCATTAATATGGTCAAATCCGGAAACGATCATTTTGAAAACAAAATGTTTATTCTTACAGTGAAATACAGAATCGTTCYGTATTTTATCGAACGGGTGGCATCCATAAGTCTAAATATTGCTGTTACATTGCACAACCTTCAATGTTATGTCATAATTATGTAAAATTCTGGCAAATTAATTACGGTCTTTGTTAGAAATAAATGGTCTTCACACAGTTTGCAACGAGCCAGGCGGCCCAAACTGCTGCATATACCCTGAATCTGCTTGCACAGAACACAAAAGAAGTGACACAATTTCCCTAGTTAATATTACCTGCTAACATGAATTTCTTTTAACTAAATATGCAGGTTTAAAAAAATATATACTTGTGTATTGATTTTAGGAAAGGCATTGATGTTTATGGTTAGGTACATTGGTGCAACGACAGTGCTTTTTTCGAGAATGCGCTTGTTAAATCATCACCCGTTTGGCGAACTAGTTAACTAGTGATTATGTTAAGATTGATTGTTTTTTATAATATAAGTTTAATGCTAGCTACTTACCTTGGCTACTTGCTGCACTCGCGTAACAGATGGTCAGCCTGCCACGCAGTCTCCTCGTGGAGTGCAATGTAATCGGCCATAATCGGCGTCCAAAAATGATGATTACCGATTGTTAATCGGCTATGCCGATTAATCGGTCGACCTCTAGGCCACACAACATATCAAAGTAAACTTGGAGTCACGCGATGAGATGACGGTTATTATACAATGGTTTCCACCACCATTTCTCGTAAAATTAATTTTACCGACACAAAAAGATCTGACCATGTCGAACGAACAAATGATCTTTCGGCATTTATATAATTGTACCGAAACGTCCTGTTTACATCACAGCTGTCGTGATTTTTTTTAATATACTGTATGACTTTACTCACATAAAAACTGTGGATGGAAACATGATTAATTTCACAACAACACGAAAATATTGTATCTATCATCAACATTTAGGAGACCAGATAATGCACTGTGCCTTGAGTCTTACTAAAAAGCTTGAAAAGGATTTGAATGTTACGATAATAAAATGTTCAACCTACAGGGTCACCAAAAGGTCATTAAACACAAGACCTGTATTTGAGCTGTTGGAACTTGGGACATATTCCAACAAACGTATCTGTTGCCGTTTGCTTAAAGGGCAATTGTGAAAGGTTTCAACCGCATATTCATTATCTCCTGCACCAAACCAGTGTCTACATATGTTAAAACAGCATGTTTGTATGATCTGTGATTAAAAAGATGAAAAGGTAGGTCGTAAAAATATGCTTCTCTGTGACATCACAGGGTAGGATTAAAGGTTTTTTTAAACGTAGAAATGTGCAGTTTTCACATATTGTATGTAGACACTTATTTCCAACACACTGCTATTGTGCTCGAGATAATGAAAATGAGGTTGAAAAGTGGTTGAATTGTCCTTTAAAATGTCCCTCATGTTTTGCTTTTCAATAAATCTTGTGGGCATTTAAAAACATGCGGGTTTAGTTTCTCCTCGCTGACATTTTTTTGTTGTCGCAYATTTTTATTGACCATTGGGAGTGCAGCTTATGTCAGAACTCACTCAACCTTAGTTATTATATTTTACGTGTCCATGACAACAGCACATAAAGGTAGACAGGCTGGAACAAAGTGTATAATGTAGTTTATTTTTGCAATCAACCAAGACCATAACCTCTGTGTCTAGTCCCCTATGTCTGAGCTAGTACGGAGTACATTAACTCAATGAGCATGTAAGTTACATGGGGATCCTAATAAATGGGGATCCTAATAAAATACTGTACCAAAATACCATTCAAACCCAATTCCCTCTATCCCTTTTCAAAGGAAATGCAACGATGCATTTTGGTGCAGAAAGGACACCTCATGCCAAACCCACAGGACCTAACCAAAAACTATGGTTTTAACTTATTAAAGTTACAAGTCTATAACTACAGTCCAGAAGTCTTCTTGGACAGGTCACTAAGTGAGGACAAACTCATGACCGTTATCATGCTGTTTTGAAAGAATTTGACTGGTACTCACTGCACTCCTTTGCTGCATTGACACACAGTTGCTCGACTACGTAGTCCCCCGGTGGGTAGCTGAGGGGGGTTGAGTCTACCCCAGCCAGGCTGCTGTGGTAGAGGTGGACCCGCAGCACCGGAGTAGCGGCTGGCCTGGACCCCCGTGGCTCCCGGTGAGCAGTCCCGTTCTGGTGCACAGGGACCGGAGGGCATGAAGGCGTCTCCATGTCCAATACAGAGACACCGGCCATCCGCAATCAGCTGCCTGCATTGAACAGCAGACGGGGGAAAGAAGAGGAAAAGGGAAGGTGATGAGTTCTTTTGTCAGACAATACAAGACAGGTTAGTTAGAGCATTTTGAAAGCAGTACAGCCCAGTGTTGTTCCACCATATTGCAGAGCATCGCATGTTGTGATTAGCTTAGCAGGGAAATCGTGAAACAAATGTCTGCAGAGAACTACAATACAGAGGGGCCCATTGTCAGCACGAGCTACAACTGTCTGCAATCAAGATCCCACCATTCCTCTCAATGACAGATAGTAGTGGCAGTCAAAGAAATTGAGCATAGAGGCACAACAGGCTAGCACACAACTTTTCAACTGCCCGGCAGGCAAGAGAGGGGTTTCATGACAAACAAACATATAACCTTGAAACAAAGATGCCTTAGAGCAGAGGAGCGCCTTCTTCTGTTGATGACTGGATGTTTTGGTCTATTGACTACTGTAAATCCTCCACCAGTACCACCGGAGTTCACACACACTGTACACACACAACCTCCTGACACTGCCTGTGGGCCCGGAGATGAGCAGCTCATGATAAAACTGCCCTACTCAATTAACACAAACACTTCGACCAAAGCAGGAGTTAAGCCCTTGGCAAAGTTTTGAGCCGAGATGAAAAACTTCTGATCGGAAGAAGTAAATGACAAAAGCTGCCTCTGGGCAAAAGCTTGTAATATGATTACAGAGAGGAGCACAAGACCTTATAATGGGGCTGAATCAAAATCACAGAAGAGTGGTGTATAACACCATCAAGAGTTTGTATAAGGCTATTACTTAGCAACTCATCAAAGAAAAGCCTTTGTTAGCAGCTTTGGAGTAACTGTTGTGAAGATGCAGGCCTAATCATTCCTTTACACAATATTACAACTTTCCACAGTATATCTGTGCTGGCTTGGAAGCAATCTGAACTGGCTACAGCCTACAGCCCATCAGACACAAGGAGCAAATGTTCAACACACTGCAAAGTGAGTGCATGTAATGTGAGCTAAAGGGAGGTTGAAATAACTGTCAATTAGATTTTCAAAACATGGGCAATCCCAAATCCTTATGTGTACTTATGTTGCATGAGTACATGCAGAATAGGTAATGTCATTGACTAATGGTCTCTTGGATCTTCATGGTGACAGGGTGGTGTATTGAGTGATATCAGTGCCAACAGAAACTGTATTTGATTTAAATATTTTCAATGTGTATAAGATATTGCACTTCAATTCAATACATCGAATTTGTAATGCATAAATGTAATCATTGAATTCATAAAATTAACTTGTATTTCCTGATTTGAAACGGAATTGAATGAATATTGCGTTCAGTTTTATTGAAGTGCAAATTATGTTTGCACTTCTGCTGTGGCAGTGTGGGTGACCAAGAAAAATCACCCAGGCAGACACTGCAAAGAATGTGTGAGTGACTCAAGGTGTCCAGATATATATTAATTACCTAATGTTACACCTATTCATTAATAGATGGAAAAAACTAAGCAGTCCATACTTTACTGGGTATATACGTAGCTAGCTAGTTATCGCGCAAGAGTTACGCCCCACTTCCGGTAGAAATGGGAGCAATAACCTCTACATCAGCACAGAAAACTTATGTAGAAACTGTTAACCACCATACAATTCAAACAGAAAACACATTATGCATAAAACCAAAGGAGAAATGTGTGCCCGACAACTTGCTTTCAAGCTTATTTAGTTGGCTAATGTTAGCGAAACAATTAGCTAGCTAACGTTAACTTAGATAACGCGTTAGCTAGTAGCTAAGTAACCTGTTGACGTCAGGTAGTTAACTACGCAAACTGGGCCTTGATTGCTAGCTACTAGCAAGTATATGCTATTGTAATTACAAATTAGTTACTTTATGATATATAGCTAGTGGAACAAATGTCTTGCAATTCAACTTCAATATGGTGACAATATTCGCTTCGACTATCGTAACAACGTTAGTCAGCTAGCTTTCTAGTTAGSTTTTTGTAGCTTTCTAGCTCGGGTCAACTCAATCTTACGGGCTACACCTACAACTTCAGAAAATACAAATCCATACCATGCAAAGTTACTGTACAGTGCGTGACATTTCTATAGCTACTAGCGTTAAAAGTGTTGCGTTACCGTAACGCGTTAAAGAACTTACTCGGTTGTTGACGCCAGTCAGCTACCGTTAGCCCACTTAGCTAGCTAGCAGGGCGAGTTTACAGCTTGCTTGTCAACGCCAGGTCCGATCCAATTCTTGTAAATCAATCTTTGCCAGATGAAAATTCATTTGTCAATGTATCTCAAAATAGTATCTCTCTCCATTCTTCCCCTTCACGAAACAAAAAAAACTACAGTAGCGAGGACTAACGTTAAGCTAAGATGTTATGTTCTTGTCGTCAGGCTAACTAACTATCGATTCCATGTAGCTACACCACAGTTTACCTAAAACGATTTATCTAGCCTTAACAGTTAGCTAGCGAATATAGCTATCTAGTTAACCTGCATTGTTACAGTACCGTTAGCGTGGCCAATAACATTAGCCAGCTGACTGGTAGTAAGTGGCTAGCAAGCCAGCTGGTCAGCTCTCCGAGTCTGATCCCCAGTGCCCACTCCGGCTAGCTAAACTAGCTAACAGGCTACGTTTTCAAAAGCAGGCACAACTTGTCAAGCTCCCACAGCGCTATCAAGCTCGTTTATAAAGACAACGTTATGTCGAAAACAGTTTCTAAACTACAATTTAGTTAATATCAGAATAATAAGAATACGGCATAAGGTAACGTTAATATCTATCCCAGCAAGTCAGCTAGCAATATTATGTCAGTTCTAGCTACCACCCTTATGGAGATCTGCATAACAGTAACACCAGCCAATTGTAGCTTTAAACTAAACTAGCCAGAGAGGACGAAATTGACGAGCTGTGAGTGAAGGCCATCTATGTCAGTTATTTGCCCTGCTTTGAAGACTTCTATCTCGTAAGTTTTACTTTGTTTCGATTATAAACCCTTACCATTCAATTTATATATCTATGTAAATTTAAATTTAGTTTTTTTCTTATGCTGGCCAAATGTTGGAACACATTTTGTCCAAAATGTCCATTCAATGGAACTGATACCCATGGGAAGGAACCACAATTTTTCTAAATTGACAAATATGTTTTAAAACAGTTTTGTTTTCATTAGCGTTCTGTGCCCTATATTACTGTGTTATGTGTGTTATCCACTGTCTAACGTTGTAATTGTTTGTTTAGTTCAGGATAGAAAGGGATAGCTAAATGGCCTAATTGAGTTTCACAGTGTACAGTTACTGGCCTCTGACATCTAGCATCAACCAAGGTGTCTGGAGTCTAGACCTTTATAGTGTAAACTCAGTCATGCTCTATAACCTCAGATGAACTGTTCAAACCCTTATCCCATTCCCAGCTGTTCCCCATAATTTGGTGGCAAGTGCAACATGTGTCATCAGTCACTCTGGCCTTGTTGGAAGCAAGACCCATTTTGTGTTGGCATTTTCAGCATACCACCTAAAAAGTGAAATAGTTGTTATAAGTGTATTAGCCCCTTAGTGCACTTGGTATAACTATGGATTTATTGGTTCAAGCCCCAGAACCAAGTTGTTTCCCTTCTACAGGTCCAACTCTTTTTCACACAGTGTCTATGGATCTATTATGGGAGGACATTTCTTAAAAAACTAAAATCATGGTCTATACTGACATTGAATGAACACTGACAAAATTCTTAAATGGCTTTGTTAAGACCCACTAGAGGGAGCTGAAATGGTTTGGTAAAATGTGGGGCAGATCTGCTCAAGTACAATTAGACAAATACACAAGTTCCTTTTTTTTTTTCACCAGGCAAGAAGTTCCCTCAAGGGAAAAATAAAGTTATTCTATTCAAAATCTTGTTTATTGTTGATTTCCGGACCCGTGTATACAGTATAAATTGTGTACATTTGCTTACAGAAAACCTGAGATTTAAATAGAAAGGTTTAATGATGTAAAGCGATGTTGAGTGGTTCAGCAATAATGTTAAGCAGGCCTCTGTTTTCCCTCAGGTAATAGGGTTATATTGATAGCTTCCAATGTCAACCTTCAAGACATTTCAACCCACTATCCCATATTAAATACAACGTTTGTTGTATTAACAATCATAACCTCTGGTTTTAAAACAGATTCTTCATGTACAACACGTTAGGCAGTGACGTATATGAGTAATATGACTCAGACCTGTTATAGAGTATGGCAACAGTTCTCTGTGTATTCAATAGTGTTATTGTACAATACATGTATGTAAAGTAGAGAGCGAAACAGAAGACCCAGGATATGTAAGGGTGATGCGCTCCTATCTTGGTCCAGTATGATGGTGTGGAGTTTTTTTAACCAATGTTTGCTGTTAGGTCCTTAAAAAGTGAGCAGATTGTATTATATAAAAAGCAGAACATAGAAACGCTCAGAAAACCCTGTTGCTATAGAAATGTTATTCTCATTGAATGTAATTTCTACTCACTTAATGTCCGCAATCAGAGCAGGGATCTGTATAAGTAGTAGAATGAAAACATGAAAACAACAAAAGGTGAAATTTTAAAGCATAACATATTTAGTAATTTTTTAAACTGAGACAAAGATTATATACAGTTCAATGGCACCAGTCCAAGTCCTACGCTACTTTCATCTGACAGTTTGTACTGTGTTTGATCAGTCATATTTACCTACGAACGATGGGGTCAGAATGGAGTCTGCAGAGAATCCCAGAGACAGAGAATAGTTTCTAAATCTCTCCACCAATTCTTTTCTCAGCGTTGGTGAGCGACCTTTAGAAAAACAGAGTGGGAAATAGTGAGAAAAACATACTTTTTTGATAATGACTAGAATAACTGTAGGAGTAAGGTGATCCACATGAGACAATTCTGTATGTAAATTATCTTTACCATAAAGAGACACCTGGGAGAATTCTTTCACAATCTTCTTGTATTTCACCACCAGACCATATTCAGTGTAATTGCTCTCCACCACGGTGATGTCCTTCAATATCTGATGGCCTGTCAATTAGGTAATTTGTTAGTTAGAGTACTTTATGGTTTGAAATTGTTTATCTTTATAGGCTCAGGACATGATACCAGCAACAAAAATAGCACAGATAATAGTGGATCAGCAACCTTCATCATACATTGAAACACAAATGGATTATAGGAAGGGTTAGGGTTAGAATCTAACATACATAAGAAACGGATGTCTGTACTCCCCCTCCCACTGCAGTGTCAACATCGGCGTGTCTATTTCTACATTTACCCCATGCTTTACTGTGTCTCCTCCCTCATACCATCTCCTCTAACCAGCTCGAGGAAGGAAGCATAACTTACGGTCACTAAAGTAGTTGAACTGGCCTGGGAGGTCAGTCTTCTGGTAGTAGTACACACGGCACATGCAACCTTTTAACCTGACAACAGGACATTGAGAAAGGGGTTATGGGTTTGTGTGTGCTGCAAGTATTTATAACATGTATTAATACACATATTATAAATAGTGTGTACTTTTACTACTTGAGTATTTAAGCATTTATAAACATAAGCATTTATAAACATTGATAAGCATTTACAATGGCCTATTACTGAAAGTCATAGTCAGTATAAAGTTTATCCCAGTGTTAACTTATTGACTGATGTGTAATGTTCCTATTAACTACAATGTTTTTATTTGTTGGAGTGTAGATCTCATTTAAAAAGCAAAATAGGGTAAATACCCTGTCCCCCATACGGTTAGGTTGGCATTGCCATCCATATCATAGGTTACATTCCCATTGGAGACCTGCACATAACTTCTCCATGGCACAAATTCTGGTGAGTCATATGCCAGGCCAACACGATACCACTGTCCTGAAAACTGAGCAAATCACTAAGAATGTTAAAGACAATACATTATTACTTGCGACATTAAATAGGGAAATAAAATCCTTCCATCAAAATCTATCAAGTATGGTAATAACACAATTGTGTTTTTAAACATATATTGACGAGAGAACAGCATTGTTTAAAATGAAGAACAAATAATAATTGCTTTAAAATAATATTTCAGGGTACACGTTACAATAAATGTTCACAAAACAGGATTCAAAACACACAAAAAGACCAATCTTATGTAATGGTCTAAACAAACAACAACAAAGTTGAAATTCCGCTGTTCTTTGACCTCGCTACTGTTTGTTTTTCAATTCAGTAACTTTTGTTTCCAACAAGGTTTTCCATATACTATGGTTAGACAGACATTTACCATAGATACATGTAGTTAATCAGATTTCAGAGGATAAATAAAATGGTCTAAAGCAGGCATTTAACAAAGAGTAAAACCTGTAATAAAGATCAAAGAACCACAGTGCTTTTATCAGAAAAAACAGCCTACCACAGCACATTGACAAATATACCATTGTTCTCACCCTTTGTAGATCAAAGTCCTGTTGTGGATGAATATCAGCATTGATACACTGAGTCCATAGCATCACGCTGAAGACGGTCACCACTAAAAACATGATGAACAAATAGAGAAACAGACCCTGTTGTGAGACCAAGCAGGTAGAATCAAATAGATAAGAGTGGGAGGTCTCCTGGATGTGGACCTTTATATCTTCCTCTAAGTACTTGGAAATGTTCCTAATGCCGCCTTCACATTCACCTGCCACCAATTAGGTAATTGCACATTCCTGTACCCTGTGGGTAATGCATAATCACTTTTCAAAGGATAAAGTAGTGTTGGGAATACTGAAACATACCTTATTGTCCAACCAAAAAAGATAACCCTTTTCAGAATGTAACTTCCACATTGTAATGATGCATCTACAGTCTTTTAACAGAGGTGATAAAATATGCTTAACATAATGGAGACTCATTCCTAACGTGAGAGGCCAGGAAACAAAGCTGACTTTTCCATTCAAAGTTGAAAGGATTTAAAACATAGACGACATACTGTATAATCTCGGAAATTGTTAATGACATTAAAAGTGTATAAGTCAACAAATGGTCTTACAAGTTTATACAAATGTAAGTTGTGAAGGCAGATAATTGCAGGTGTAGGCGATCAAAAGACCCACCAAGTTTGAGAAATGTCTCTCAAGGGTTAGTCACACACACTTATGTCATTGCAATAGCAATTTCATGTAGTCTTGTTAAAATCACTTTATTCATCAATTATACACAAAGTCGACTTATSCTTTTATCCCAACCCCGCCGACAGACACACAGGTTGGAGGGGGATGCACACTGGTCGCCCATGGAGCAGTTGTGCTCAAGGGCACAACATCAGGCAATGGCATCTAGGATTTGATACCAGCAAATCTCCGGTTGCCAGCTCACTTCCCGCCAGAATTGTCCCGTCAGACCTGGGTTTCAAACTGGAAACCCTCTAACCGTTACGCTTCCATACAGTTGAGTGCACACTGAACAGACCATAACCTCTAGAACTATTCAGAATTTAAAACAAATAGAATGTCTATGGGAGAAAAAAATAATGTACAGTGCTAGTATGGATGAAATAGACAAGTCTTTTATTAACATATGACCATTCACTACTGTAGCACATTTAGTTTCATGTTTTGGCACCGGTAATAGTATACCACATATTACAGTGTGCATTGATACTTCATGTATAGTCACACAGCCATTCTTACCAAATTACATACTTTTCTCCACCTTTCTAAAAATGTTTCAGTAAAAACATTGTTATTTCAGAAGAAAAACATGACAATTCCAACAGGACTTTTGTGCACACTTACAAATGTTTACCCCCATGGTACAAAGAGAACATTAAATCAGTAAACTATCTAATTATCAATATGGGCCAAATTCTTACTTACATGCACATAGCTTTAATTGTTCTCTCACATTTGAAAATGTTGTAAACTGTTCTTGTACTGTAAACAGAAAATACATAAACATAATGAAATGCAAGCATTGTAAGTAAAATTAACAAATATTTCTGGAGCACACATTTTGTGAATCTTCAAGTGTGATGTATGAACTGAACTAATCCAGCAATTTTTTTGAGGGGTAAAAGTACCCTTAAAGGGGGCTTAAGAGGTCCAGCATTCAATCAGGATGCCCAAAAGGCCAATGGCTCAGAATGCAAGGCCCACTATTAAGTCTGAGAGTATCAAATAGGCATAAGTCAGTTGCAACCATTTTACCTTTTCAAGTTACAGAATAAGATGATAATCTATCGCTAAGGACCATCCAGATAGGACTACCCAGAAAACTATTGACCACAAAGTATCGTGAGACGCTTGAAACTCTCGTTCTGTCCTTGTTGATGTTATATTTGGGGTTGGCATTAAGTTTGTCTATTGTAGCTTAATTATTCTGGAGTCCCTTTGAATTGTGTCTGGATCTGCTCCAGAGTTTTGCCTTTGGTCTCCGGGACAAAGAGGATGGTGAAGACTATGTTGAGCGCACAACACCCAGAAAACAGCCAGAAGGTCCCAGCACTGGTTAGAAGGTCCTGAAATACATTTATCATGGATTGTTATTACAATTCCCAAATTCATCCTTACAGTTACCAGTATTACCTCAGACATCTTAGCTGATCCTCTAAACTGTTTTGTCTTGGACACTGCACCTGAACTGCAGCGTAAACTACCTTGTTCGACACATTTAGTGTCGAACTGTATACATAGCCATGTTTGTGTATCTGTAATAAAAACATGTTGAAGTTTATAGACATTTGTCTCTGCTATGCTAAGAACATGCAAACCATAACTGCAAAATGGCTTCCTGCCAAGCCCTCTGCCTGCTCAACATCCCTTTATCCCCCACACAATGCCCCAAATCAGCACTCACCATCAGGTCCTGGAAGGTCTTGGTGATGATGAAGGCAGAGCCCCAGTTGGTGAGGACACAAACAGAGCTGGCAAACCCCTTTACTCGCGAAGGAAAGATCTCAGACATCACCAGCCAGGGGATGGGACCCCAGCCAAGAGAAAAACCTGAATGGACAACAGGGTATGCCGATGAGAAAACATATCACACGAGGCAAAATGTCAGATCTGAACTTAAAATATAAATTAGTATATGGTTAATAGTAATTTCAATATTATAGCCAAAAGACATGGAACAACTTAAGTGACGAAACCCACTATACTCTAAAAACATTACTAAACACTCCTACAGTGCATTTGAAAAGTATTCAAAACCCTCAACTTTCCAGATTGTTACTCTACAGCCTTTTTCTAAAATGTATAAAACTGTTTTACCCCACAACAATTATAAATGCAAACACAGGTTATACATTTTAGCAAAACTGAAACATCACATTTACATAAGTATTCAGAGCGAAATGATTGTGTTTCTAGTGCCGACAGTGCAGTAATGTCTAATAATTTCACAACATATACCCAATACACACAAATCTAAGTAAAGGAATGGAATTAAGAATATATAAATACATGGACGAGCAATGTCAGAGCGGCATAGACTAAGATACAGTAGAATAGAAGAGAGTTGTGGCCAAAAGTTGAGAATGACATAAATATTGATTTTAAAAGTCTGCTGCCTCAGTTTGTATGATGGCAAATTGCATACTCCAGAATGTTATGGAGAGTGATCAGATTAATTGCAATTAATTGCAAAGTCCCTCTTTGCCATGCAAATGAACTGAATCCCCAAAAAACATTTCCACTGCATTTCAGCCCTGCCACAAAAGGACCAGCTGACATGTCTGATTCTCTCGTTAACACAGGACTGAGTGTTGACGAGGATAAGGCTGGAGATCACTCTGTCATGCTGATTGAGTCCGAATAACAGACTGGAAGCTCCAAAAGGAGGGTGATGCAAGGAATCATTGTTCTTCCTCTGTCAATCATGGTTACCTGCAAGGAAACATGCGCCGTCATCATTGCTTTGCACAAAAAGGGCTTCACAGGCAAGGATATTGCTGCCAGTAAGATTGCACCTAAAACAACCATTTATCAGATCATCAAGAACTTCAAAGAGAGCGGTTCAATTGTTGTGAAGGCTTCAGGGCGCCCAAGAAAGTCCAGCAAGCGCCAGGACCGTCTCCTAAAGTTGATTCAGCTGCAGGATCAGGGCACCACCAGTACAGAGCTTGCTCAGGAATGGCAGCAGGCAGGTGTGAGTGCATCTGCACGCACAGTGAGGTGAAGATTTGTAGGATGGCCTGGTGTCAAAGGGCAGCAAAGAAGCCACTTCTCTCCAGGAAAATCATCAGGGACAGACTGATATTCTGCAAAAGGTACAGGGATTGGACTGCTAAGGACTAGGGTAAAGTAATTCTCTGATAAAACCCCTTTCCGATTGTTTGGGGCATCCGGAAAAAAAGCTTGTCCGGAGAAGAAGGTGAGCGCTACCATCAGTCCTGTGTCATGCCAACAGTAAAGCATCCTGAGACCATTCATGTGTGGGGTTGCATCTCAGCCAAGGGAGTAGGCTCACTCACAATTTTGCCTAAGAACACAGCCATGAATAAAGAAAAAGGTACAAACACATCCTCTGAGAGCAACTTCTCCCAACCATCCAGGAACAGTTTGGTGACGAACAATGCCTTTTCCAGCATGATGGAGCACCTTGCCATAAGGCAAAAGTGATAACTAAGTGGCTCGGGGAACAAAACATCGATATTTTGGGTCCATGGCCAGGAAACTCCCCAGACCTTAATCCCATTGAGATCTTGTGGTCAATCCTCAAGAGGCGGGTGGACAAACAAAAACCTACAAATTCTGACAAACTCCAAGCATTGATTATGCAAGAATGGGCTGCCATCAGTCAGGATGTGGCCCAGAAGTTAATTGACAGCATGCCAGGGCGGATTGCAGAGTCCTTGAAAAAGAAGGGTCAACACTGCCAATATTGACTCTTTGCATCAACGTCATGTAATTGTCAATAAAAGCCTTTGACACGTATGAAATGCTTCTAATTATACTTCAGTATTCCATAGTAACATCTGACAAATATCTAAAGACAATGAAGCAGCAAACTGTGAAAATTAATATTTGTGTCACTCAACTTTTGGCCACGACTGAACAGTATATACATAGATGAGGAATGCAAAAATATGTAAACATTAAAGTGACTGGTGTTCCGTTTATTAAAGTGGCCAGTGATTAAGTCTAAGGCATTAGCCTCTAATGTGCTAGTGATGGCTATTTAAACAGTCTGATGGCCTTGAGATAGAAGTTGTTTTTCAGTCTGTCGGTCCCAGCTTTGATGCCCCTGTACTGACCGCCTTCTGAATGATAGCGGGGTGAACGGGCAGTGGCTCGGGTGGTTGTTGTCCTTGATTATCTTTTTGGCCCTCCTGTGACATCGGGTGCTGTAGATGTCCTGGAGGGCAGGTAGTTTGCCCCYGGTGATGCGTTGTGCAGACCGCAACACCCTCTGGAGAGCCCTGTGGTTGCAGGTGGTGCAGTTCCCGTACCAGGCGGCGATCCAGCCCGACAGGATGCTCTCAAATTGTGCATCTGTAAAGGTTTGAGTGTGCCAAGCCAAATTTCTTCAGCCGCCTGAGGTTGAAGAGGCGCTGTTGCGCCTTCACACTGTGTGGTTGGACCATTTCAGTTTGTCAGTGATGTGTACGCCGAGGAACTTGAAGCTTTCCACCTTCTCCACTGCGGTCTCGTTGATGTGGATAGGGGCGTGCTCCCTCTGCTGTTTCCTGAAGTCCACGATCATCTTTGTTTTGTTAACTTTGAGTGAGAGGTTATTTTCCTGGCACCACACTCCCAGAGCCCTCACCTCCCTGTAGGCTGTTTCTTCATTGTTGGTAATCAAGCCTACTACTGTTGAGTCATCTGCAAACTTGATGATTGAGTTGGTGGTGTGCTTGGCCACACAGTCATGGGTGAACAGGAAGTAGAGGATGGGCTGAGCACACACCCTTGTGGGGGCCCCAGTGTCAAGGATCAGCGAAGTGGAAGTGTTGTTCCCTACCGTCACCACATGGGGGCAGCCCGTCAGGTAGTCCAGGACCCAGTTGCACAAGGCGGGGTGCAGACCCAGGGCCTCAAGCTTAATAATGAGCATGGAGGGTACTACGGTGTTGAATGCTGAGCTATAGTCAATGAACAGCATTCTTACATAGGTATTCCTCTTGTCCAGATGGGATAGAGCAGTGTGATGGCATCATCTGTGGCTCTATTGGGGTGGTAAGCAAATGTAAGTGGGTCTAGGGTGAAAGGTAAGGTAGAGGTGATATGATCCTGGACTAGTCTCTCAAAGCACTTCATGATGACAAAAGTGAGTGCTAAGGGGGCCAATAGTCATTTAGTTCAGATAGGGAGAGATTGAATATGTCCATAAACACACCAGCCAGCTGGTCGGCGCATGCGCTGAGGACACGGCTAGGGATGCCGTCTGGGCCGGCAGCCTTTGGAGGGTTAACACGCTTAAAATGTCTTAATCCAGTAGGCCACGGAGGAGAGCCCACAGTCATTGGTAGCAGGCCGTGTCGATGGCACTGTGTTATCCTCAAAGTGGCCGAAGGTGTTTAGCTTGTCCGGAAGCAAGACGTCAGTGTCAACGAGTCTTCTTGGGTATGACGCTACAAGCGTGGCTCCCCTATATTTAGTGAGTTTCTCCCATTCTTCTCTGCAGATCCTCTCAAGCGCTGTCAGGTTGGATGGGGATAAATAAAATAACAGGGAAGTGTTAAAGTTATCATTTTTATCCAATCAAGGAGCTTGATCCTAATTTATATAATGTATAAATGAGAATCTACAAAAACTATTTTTTATTAGCTGCATAGCTATTTTCAGGTCTCTCCAGAGATGTTTGATCGTGTTCAAGTCCGGGCCACTCAAGGACATTGAGACTTGTCCCAAAGCCATTCCTGTGTTCGCTTGTGTCATCAGACCAGAGAAGCTCGTTTCTCATGGTCAGGGTTCTTTAGGTGCCTTTTGGCAAACTCCAAACAGGCTGTCATGTGCCTTTTACTGAGGAGTGGCTTCTGTGAAACCACTACCATAAAAGCCTGATTGGTGAGGTGCTGCAGAGATGGTTGTCTTTCTGGAAGGTTCTCCCATCTCCACAGAGGAACTCTGGAAGCTCTGTCAGACTGACCATCGGGTTCTTGGTCACCTCCCTGACCAAGGCCATTCTCCCCCGATTGCTCAGTTTTGACGGGTGGACCGCTCTAGAAGAGTCTTGGTGGTTCCAAACTTCTTCCATTTAAGAATGATGGAGGCCACTGTTCTTGGGTACCTTCAATTCTGTAGAAATGTTTTGGAACCCTTCCTCCAGATCTGTGCCGCAACACAATCCAACAGCAATTCCTTCAACCTCATGGCTTGGATTTTGCTCTGACATGCACTGTTAACGGTGGGACCTTACATAGACAGGTGTGTGCCTTTCCAAATCATATCCAAACAATTGAATTCACCACAGGTGGACTCCAAATCAAGTTGTAGAAACATCTGAAGGATAATCAATGAAACAGGATGTACCTGAGCTCAATTTCGAGTCTCATTGCAAAGGCTCTGAATACTAATGTAAATAACGTTTATTTATTTTTTTACATAAAAGTACAAAAAATTTAAACCTGTTTTCGCTTTGTCATTATGGGGTAGTGTGTGTACATTGATGAGGGATAAAACAAAAAGTAATACATTTTAGAATAAGGCTGTATTTGGATAAAGGGGTCTGAATTCTTTCCAAATGCACTGTACATTAGATAAACACATTTAAAACATTGTTGGCAGTCAGGATAGTTTGCTGGGCAACAATAGTCACTGTTTTCTAGACTAGACAGAGCCCAATCTAAGTGTGGAGCTCACCTGTGATGAAGAAGCCCATGCTGGCCAGTGCGAGCCAGGACAGCCCAGCCGCAGGGTCCTCTGCTAGGGGACTCTCTACTAGGCAAAGTCCTGAGGAGTTACCATGGGTTTCACTGGACAACTTGAAGTAAACACCAAAGGCAGCAGTGCTTAGGCACATAGAAACTCCTTGATATATAAAGGGAGGGAGAAATTGACATTTCTTTTCACAATGGTGAACGTGCATAAAGATGGCAGAGTACAGACATGTCATAGTTCTAAAACAGTTTTAAAACTGGCACGCGACACGGCTCAATCTACTTTTTCTTCTTCTTTTTGAATTGCTGGCGTCTTTGGAGATTTGGATCGTGTACTGTGCTAATGCCGATATAAAATAAATTAGGGAGAGCAAACTACAATACAGCAAACGAGGCATTTGTGGTAAGTGCATGGAGGCCTCCATATTTATGCACGTCCGCCATTGAACAATTATTTTTAGGGAGTTGGGGCCCAGTTTGGGTGAGATAATCTGATGTCAAGCTTGACAGCGCCTTATTTCCACCCCCTACATTGAGCGGGATTGCCACAAAGGACTCAATTGATGCATTATAATCAGTGGTGGAGGAAAGTTAAGTATCCGATATTACACAGACACGCTTGTGAGACATATGCACCTGAGAGGATGAGGAGAAGCTTTCTTCCAGCGCGGTCCATGACCAATGCTGCTACTGCAGTGAACACTACCTGGATTGCTGCTACTACCACCGTAGCAACATTGCTGTTCTGAAAAACAAAATCACCATCTGCCATTTAATACATTTAACCCCACTGGCATGTCAATATCCATAGTATCGATATTATTTAGATAATCATATTACAGCTTATGAATAGTAATGTGAAAAGACAAACAAATTGAACCAATAAATCAACACTGAACAAAAATATAAACGCAACATGTAAAGTGCTGGTCCCATGTTTAATGAGCTGAAATAAAAGATGCCCAAAAAGCTGATCTCAAATTGTGTGCACAAATTTGTTTACATTCCTGTTAGTGAGCGTTTCTCCATTTGCCAAGATAATCCATCCACCTGACAGGTGTGGTATACCAAGAAGCTGATTAAACTGCATGACCATTACAGAGGTGCACTTTCTGGGAACAATAAAACACCACTTAAATTAGCAGTTGTCACAACACAATGCCACAAATGTCTCAAGTTTAGGGAGCGTGCAATTGGCATGCTGACTGCAGGAATGTCCACCAAAGCTGTTGCCAAAGAATTTAATGTTAATTTCTCTACCATAAACTGACTCCAACATCGTCTTAGAGAATTTGGCAGTACGTCCAACCGACCTCAAAACCGCAGACCATGTGTAACCACGCCAGCACAGGACCTCCAGATCCGGCCATTTCATCTGCGGGATCATCTGAGACCAGCCACCCAGACAGCGGATTATTGTGGGTTTGCACAACCAAAGAATTTCTGCACAAACTATCAGAAACCGTCTCAGGGAAGCTCATCTGCGTACTCGTTGTCCTCACCAGCATCTTGAGCCGACTGCAGTTCGGCGTCGTTACCGACTTCAGATGGCAAGTGCACATCTTCGATGGTGTCATGACTGTCCTGTGAGGATCAGAATGGGTCAGATCAGCTTGGCAATTGCTGACAGTAACCAGGCCCGCTCTCACCCACAGAGGGTGGGGTGGAGCTGCTGGATGGTCGACAGTTCACACTGTTGTACATTACAGGAGAAGGACTCTTTATTGCCCTCCAGTATGAACAAAAGGAATGTCTTTGTAAACAGGCTTTTCCCACAAACTCTAAACACAGTCAAACGTGAATACTGGAACAATAATTCTAACATAGGGTGGGGAATGGTCTGTCAGGAGCTATAGAAAACTAATGTCATGTTTTTGTGACGTCATTAAAAATTGTATGGACGAAATACAATAAGTATATCCCCTTTGTCAAGTTTCCATCCAATATGTTGTGCATATAATAGTAGCAATTATGAACTTAATTTTGTTAAGATAGGAATGTGATTTTAGGAGGTAAACTCATAAAAACACCTGTATTTCAACGATAATTCGTAAAAATCCAAATAAAGATGAGATGCCCAGGGTCCCTGCTCATCTGCGTGAACGTGCTTTAGGCATGCTGCAAGGAGGCATGAGGACTGCAGATTTGGCCAGGGCAATAAATTGCAATGTCCGTACTGAGACGCCTAAGACGGCGCTACAGGGAGACAGGACAGACAGCTGATCGTCCTCGCAGTGGCAGACCACGTGTCTGCTCGTTCTGTGTGTGATTTCCTGCAAGTCAGGAATGTCAGTGTTCTGCCATGGCCAGCGAAGAGCCCGGATCTCAATCCCATTGAGCACGTCTAGGACCTGTTGGATCGGAGGGTGAGGGCTAGGGCTAGTCCCTCCAGAAATGTCCGGGAACTTGCAGGTGCCTTTGTGGAAGAGTGGGGTAACATCTCACAGCAAGAACTGGCAAATCTGGTGCAGTCCATGAGGAGGAGATGCACTGCAGTGCTTAATGCCGCTTGTGGCCATACCAGATACTGACTTACTTTTGATTTTGACCCCCCTTTGTTCCGGGACACATTATTCCATTTCTGTTAGTCACAGGTCTGTGGAACTTGTTCAGTTTATGTCTCAGTTGTTGAATCTTGTTATGTTCATACAACTATTTACACAYGTTAAGTTTGCTGAAAATAAATGAGGTTGACAGTGAAAGGGTGTTTCCTTTTTTGCTGAGTTTATAAGAGAATCTCTCCCCTATAAACTGCATAAGTAGCCAGAGAGCATATCAGACTAACAGAACCTTCCCCTTTGGCCAGAGTACATAAAAGGATTTCAACAGAAATTAAAATTAGACCAGGAAATGTGAGGCGGGAGTTACACKTTTGAAATGGTTGGAACTTTAAACCTCAACATGAGCTGAAGAAAATACCTCACCTCCCAGACGAGACCAGAACATTGCCAGGTTGCAGCTGTTCGTGTAAAGTGGTCTGAATCCTGAACATCAACATGAGGTGTTGGTGAGAAGCTCACCTTCCAGACAATCACTGTACGCTAGTCTCATYACCCAGTGGGAACCATCGACACGGCTGGCTAGCTAGCTATCTTCCAGAGTGAATAACAGTAGAAAACGGGACAGGGAGACCCCTTTCGGACAATCAGAGCCATACAGCTTACCACTGAAAGGCCAACAACCTTCCTAAGGAGGGCTGGTTCCGACAGATAAACGGCAAACTAAGGCACTCAGACAAAAACATTCATGATTTCTTATTCCAAACGGGCGGTGGTTCGTGTGCAAACTATATGATTAAGGAGAATAGTTCTGAAATGTATCGACGATAAGTGTCTTTCTTTCTCTCCCCCTCCATGTTGTTGTGTAAAAAGCCACCATATTGTAAAAGTCCGCTAGGGACCTTTGTTTCATGTATTAAGTGTGTATGTTATCCTGTTATTATTTAGTTCGCTAGTAAATAAATAAACCAATTTGTGTAGTACTGAATCATGAGTAAGGCTGTTTTTTTTTTGCAGATGCATGAGATTACAACTGTTCTGAATGATGATATGAGGTAATAATTAATAAGATAACTGTTTATCAATGTAATAGATTTACCATCTCCCGAATTAAAGTCTATGGTATCTCTTAACCTCTTCCGTGGTGACCCAAATTCCTTCTGAGTTAATTGTTACGTGATCATTTCAAATCAGGTAACAATTAAACATAGTTAGTGGATTAAATAAATAAGTCATCAGATGAATGAAAGTRTGGCAAGCTGGAGAAGTGTGCTCTTCACAGATGAATCCCGGTTCCAATTGTACTGGGCAGATGGCATCATGTGGGCGAGGGGTTTGCTGAAGTCAACGTTGTGAACAGAATGCCCCATGGCGGTGGGGTTATGGTATGGGCAGGCATAAGCTATGGACAATGAAGACAATTGCATTTTATCAAATGGAGATTTGAATGCACAAATATACCATTACGAGATCCTGAGGACCATTGTTGTACCATTCATCCGCCACCATCACCTCATGTATCAGCATGATGCACAGCCCCACAGCGCAAGAATCTGTACACAATTCCTGGAGGCTGAAAATGTCCATTTTAATTTATTTAAATTGACTGATTTCCTTATATGAACTGTAACTCAGTAAATTCTTTGACATTGTTGCATTTATATTTTTGATCAGTGTATTAAAACTGTAATCATAAAAAATAAAATAGCTCATTCCAGCAGCCAAAATACCTCAAATAACACTTAACAATTCTTACCTTAAAATGGGCTTCCTCGAAGATAGTCTCAGCATAGAACATGATGGCGTTGATACCGGTGAGCTGTTGGAAGAGCATCAACATGATGCCCACTCCAAGGGGCTTGTATACTCCAGGGTTCTTAAGATCAGCCATTCCCAAACTACCTCCCTGGGGTTAACACAAAGCACACAGTCATCACACCCTCTTATTCCCATTAACATGAGTCAGATGTGGAAGCATGCTTCTTTGTTCCTGATTCTGCTCAGACTATATCCACTGAATGGATGACAACCGTTTCTCAGCTCTGCCAAGTTTCTCTGCTCTGCTTCCCTATAGTAGTGAGGCTGACCAGAATATACTCACTCAGATACAAAACCATGCAAGTAAAGACAGAGTTCCTTCAGCTAAAAGTTTTGGATTTTTCCCTCATGTTCTTATTGATTTGGTTAAATGCAACACAGAGAGGTGACTCAATATTTCACAATCCATACCTTTGTCCCTTGTATTATGCCATTGCACAATGTCTTTCTCAAAGAAAGTCTTATAGCTCATGATTATTAGGGAATACACAAAGCTCACCTGGTCGTCAGAAGCATCCTCAATGCGGGCACACTCCCACTCTGCAGGGGCATCTGGCCCCCTCAGAAAGCGCACTGCCTCCTCGGCTTCCCTCCGTTTACCCTGAGACAGCAGGAACCTGGGGGTCTCGGGCATGAAACACATGAACACCATCATCATGGTGGGTGGGATGGAGCAGCAGATTGCCAGCCAGCGCCAGTCCAGAAACATCCCTGGGATGTTAGTAGAGTAGGGAATGTGAGAGGACAGTAGTGGGATGACCCTAGTTGGATCCTTCCCAGTGAAAATTAACCACTACTGACATTCTGGATTCCAGATACAGTGGTGTTGTTGATATTATGTAACTCCAGAAGATGAACAATGATAATCTATAATGTCGATTATTAGTATCCATCACCCCTCTTCACTAAATGGAAATAAATGCATAATTAGAAGAGCATATACAGACAATGGGATAATGAAAAGCCTCTGCCTTACAACATTCCTCAGCCAAAGACTATTCCTTCTAAACATAAGACACTACTGAGACAAAACAGCCTACCACGCCTGCAATAGTACTGTCTATTGAGGAAAGTATCTTGAGAAACAAGCGTGTCATGTCAGTAACTTGATTAGGCATAGTGGTGGCTTGGGAGGCTGGCACAAATGAGAGCTCTCAGTTAGCAGGGTGGAATCTTGATCATTCCTGGTGATGATGATCACATGATATGATTATCAAGGTTCGGTTGCCAATACTGATTGGGATTGATAAAACCTTGCACCACATCATTAAAACATGAACCTCTACCCGTATGACTACTGTTGTAACCTCTGTCAAAGTTGTACAATAATGAGAAATCCTTAGTGACATTGTCAGAAATCCTCACCGCTGACCAGATACAGTATAAAAAAAATGTTCAAGACTTATGACTTTATCGTTTTGAATATCATAACATCCAAATACTGCTAACAAACAGACACCTGTGGCATACCTGCTATATATGCCCCCATGATTCCTGTGACCACCATGAGTTGAACACAGGAGCCCATTGTCCCACGGACACGCTCATGGGCAATCTCTGAGATGTACAGCTAGAGCACAGAGGAAGAGAAAAGTGAAAAACTATTTTCACACAGGAGTATGCAGCATGGCATATCAATAGAAATAATTCAACATTTGAGGTGCCATGTAAAATAGGAATGTATGATGAAATAAGATCATTAGAATGTAGGCATTCACATAGTACACTTATCATGCATCTTGGTCAATTGTAACTCCCTCTGACCTTAAACTGATAGCATAAGAGTAGAGATTCCATAGTACTTACTGGCACCACGAGTGACGTAACCCCACTTGCCAGTCCTGTGAGTACCCTCCCAAGATACAGCATCCAGACATTCTGAGCAGCAATAACGATAGTAAAACCAAAGATATAAGGTAGGGAGCAGAACATAAGACTCAGCTTCCTCCCGATCTTGTCCACCATCCAACCGCCGAGTAGACCTCCTATAGCAGCTCCTACCGTCACGATAGACTACCAAAAAAAAGTCAAATAAGTGGCTAATGTCCACTTTCATCCATTCAGGAATGATTAGGGCCCTGAGTTTCCCCCCAAGAGTGGGGTGGCTTGACCTAGAAAAACTCTGGGTCCTTGTTATAGCATGACAAGGATTCAAAGCATAGCCTAGTGGGATTATGAGAGGGGGGAAAAAACATTCTTGTCATGGGTCCCAGAATTTATCTTACCCCAAACCACGAAGCCTCGTCATCGTCTAGTCGTAATCTTGGGTCTGCGATTGTGCTTAGTTCAGGGATGGCAGGGGAACTGTACCCCAATACAAACCCAAAACTCAAGGGACCAAGGACAGCTGCAAGAGAGGCCAGGAACAGCTTTCCATTCTTCACCTTGCTGTTGAAAGACAGAACAGGTGGGGTTACAAATCAGCATCTATTGTAACAATAACATTACATATAAGACTTCACCATCTCAACAAAACGAGACCATGTTTTTAGTAAAGAAAAACATGTTAGGTGGTATAGGGCCACCAAAGATATTGGGTTCAAACTTTTCTTGCAGACATGTTTCAAAAAAATCAATAACAAACTTACTCAAGATATGCGTCCTGTTCCGACCTCACTCCTGTGTCTTCATCTTCTGTATCAAGCAATCGTCTGGACTCATTTTGGATTTCAATCATGGTTTGTCCTGTTCGCAGTCACTTGACAACAATGAATGTTGGACATGCAGAGCCAGCGACAGATAATTTAGCAAACCTGTGCAAAAGAATATACGCGAAGGGAAAACTACCACCACTCGTGAGACTAGAACCCCTTAATTCAAAACGACAATGATCAGGAAAGAACGAAAATCATAACTATATTACCATTTTTAAAGCAATATATCCGTTTCAATGTTGTCAATTTACCGACCGACCAGCGGATTGGCAAATCTGGTTTTATGTTTTCATATAATCAGCTGATGCGCATGCTAGCAATTAATTGCAATTTCCGGTTTCGTTTTTCAAAATAAAAGTGCAGCTGTTCCCAGGACGTAGTTTGTTTCACAGGGAAGACGTTCCCTAACGGAAATATGCAAATACCTGCTACAACGCGCCAATAGGATCTCGCTAGCTCGTACATGGCTTTGCCCACATGCTTAATTTGCTCCAACTGTAAACGACACAGATTAACTATTTGGCGTATACCACGGGTATGAGCAAAACATGTATTTTTACTGCTCTAATTACGTTGGTAACCAGTTTATAATAGYGACAAGGAACCTCAGGGGTTTGTGATATATGGCCAATATATCACACTCGTGCCTTATTGCTTAAAAATCCTCTATCTAGCTCTGACAACAGGCACACTTCTCATTTAAAGTAATGTTTTTTTATTGCCGAAATGCCACGTGCGTCCACTTGTATCAGTGTATTTGTAACAACCTAACTATTACGAAACGTAAATTCGATCAAATACGCCTCATGTAGGAAATTAGCAAATAATAGTTGTTTACCAAATTCACTATGAGGGGATTCGATTAATCTGACCCGGGTGAAAGTTGATTGTATTCGTTTCGAACCGGGCTGCCTCCTGGGCGTGTGCCAGGAGCCCCGTTCAGACCACGACGAAATCGCCTCAAAACAAAATGTACGTAATTAAGCACGAGGAGTAATGATAAGGATGCTATTTTCACATGATTGCCTTTGAAAAAAACACTTTATCTGCCTTCCCAATGAAAACTATTTTGAAAATTCGAACATTTATTTAATATAAAATAAATATTGTGTGTTTCTGAGCGGAGCAGATTACTGTTCGATTTGAGAAGGGCGCGACTCCCGCTTTTGCACGCCACGAGCATTATTACAGGGGTCCCGGGGCTCAGCATAATCGAATCATCCCACTCTCTCCTTGCCTGCCATACAAAAATTCCTCACTTCGTGTGCCTATTTTCATGGGCCGAGTAAAAAMAATCGCTTCTCCTTTGCCTTTCAGGTTAAAGTTCGAAAGACTTCTCAAAAGATTAAAATTGTCATTATTTATGCAACAAAAGCTTGTGATCAATCTGACAGAATGGGAGTGGTAAATCCACTAGCCGCTCATGCACATGTTGTTCGTTCCCTTGGTTACATGGCGCACTCAACAGTGACTGAAAGCAAAGAGAGAAAAACAACTGTGCAGAAACTTTTCGCACTAATAGCTAAGTAACTAGCTAGCCTGTTATATGCAAATACTTTGGTACGTTAGAATTATAAAGTAGGCAATTTTGCGATCCCCTACATTAGCTTTGAATGCMAATAAATTACTAGCTAACGTAGCTTAGCTGCATAATATAAGGCATGTCTGTTCCTGCTCTGAAGATGGACCAACAGGTCGACGACGACAGGGTTTTGTTCCCGACTGCTGTGTCGGAGGAAGTGCTCGTGGAGGCGCGGCGTAAACATGCCATCTGCCGGCTCTTTGGGTCCAGCAGCATTTTCCTATCATCTGAAAGCCGGAGAGGGGATCGGCCTGATCTCATTAACATTTTAACAAACAAAGCCATTGAACAGTGAGTTTGACATGGCAACAGGTTGATGCAGCTTCTTTGACAATGTATTACTTTGATCACATGCCAATAGGATCTCTGAAGATGAGTTTGCCAAGGGTCACTCACCTATATTTATCAATTTGCAGCTATGAGAATGGAGAAGAGGCAATGGCAGAGTCCCAATTTTCAAAGGCTGTGACATTCTTCACCAAAGCTATCAATCTTCAGCCGAAACAGGTACAGAACCACATAAATTGACATCAAGTACCAAATCATTCGGAATATCTACAGTAACTGCTGTTGGAAGGAGAACAGATGGGAGTGAGGTTGATTGTTTAACTGAAATATAGTCTGATTTGTCTGAAATAATTGTCTGAAGTTGTCATACGTGTCCTGACTTCCAGACCCAGCTCTATGTGAGCCAGGCGGAGGCCTATTTACAGTTATGTGACTTCCAGTCTGCAGTCGTCAGCTACAGGCATGCCTGCCTCCTGGAGCCTCAGGCTAAGACCTTACACACACGTCTGGCCTTCATCTATTACCTACAGGTGAGAGTGAGGAGGGAGGCTGTCTCCCAAAGCGGCCTGCTGTGTGATGCAAACAGGATGATCATTCCTACACAGTCAAGCAAGCATCCAGCACTATTGAAATACCTCTTGCTTTCACTTGAAAACAGTTAGTAATATATAAAATCTTGTCCACTCCACAGGGCCAATGTTTGTATGATAAGGGCATGTTCCTGGATGCTCTGGAGTCGTTTGCCAAGGCTGCCGAGCTCAAGCCTAGCTGCAGGTCATATCACATGAGGAGGTCAGTGTGAAATACAAGTTATTCACATGGAGAGCTATGTGCATAAAAATAATAGATGTGTTACTGTTTCCTCTATTTCCAAACACTTTCTTTGGCTTTATCCATATGTTATCTGCCTAACGCCTCGTGCATATCGGTTGCGTCAAACTGTAACCATTCCGGCAGACGTCCATTAATTTAATTGGGAGGCAATCTGCACCGCTGCGACTCATCTGCGGGACTAGGTTGTGTCGCATGCGTTGGATTTTTTAAACTTGTGTGTTGCTTTGCCGCGTGGTGTCAGTAGTAAACCACAGAAGAAGTTGCTAATGTGTGGTGTGAATCCTTTTGTTGTGATGCGGCACATGGATTGTGAAGAATACGTCAAATGTACCGTATGGCAATAACCTGTGTGGACACGGCGTAAGGAGGTCATGTGAGATCCTTTGACCTCAGCCGTCTCTACAGATAGACAGACGCCTTGTACAGCCATGTGATGGTGCTATTCACCTAATATTTAAAGTGTGAACCACTGAAGTGTCCCCCTTTGTTGCTGTTGTAGCCTGGCATGTCTGACGGCCCTGGGCCGCTATACTGACTGTCTGAGGCTGGTCAGTAACTGGCTGGAGGCAGACTCTCAGACCGCAGATCTGTTCACCCTCAGAGCACGGCTCCACAAACAGCTCAACCAGGTCAGTAGTACACTCTCACACTCCGTTATCTCTGTGTTAAACACTGGGCAATATCTGACAATACCATGCTAGAAAGAACAAAGGTGTGGCGATTTCTAGTTTTAACCCTAGGGATAAATAGCTTATGTACTAGCTCAACACATGTGACGTCATTGCCACTTTTATCTATATAAATGATCAAAAGTCTCATTTACATGCATTCTAATGTAATGACAGCACAATTATCTATACAGGTAAAAATGTGCTACCATGATCTGAGGTCCGCTTTGACTCTCAGTCCGTCGTGCCCAGAGGCAGGTGCCCTGCTGGGGCAGCTAGAGGAGGCCAGTGAAAGGGCCAGGCAGCAGGCCGTCAGCAGGGCCCTGGCAGGGGAGCTCACAGAGGCCCTGTCCAAGATCAACACAGCCCTGGAGCATTGCCCTGAGACTGGGCGGCACTACCTCTTCAGGTGTTGATGGCAGAGTATTTATCAGGTTCTGATTCACCAAGCAAGGGGGTTGATTAGGCCTTTGGCTTATCTGATACATGCCGTTCTCAGCTACCACTGAAGAGATATACATCTTGTTAGGAGAAGCTTCTCTACCAATCTATAGTAAATGAGGATACATACTGTCTATTATCCACTAAAGTGTAGTATTTTGCACCATAGGGGTATTCTGTACCGCAGGCTGAAAGAGTTTACTGCTGCCATTGAGGACTTGGTCCTGGCTGTGGAGCTGAGTGAGGCTGGAGACCAGGGGTCGGAGCTGAGCGGACACACCCAGGAAGACTGGAGGGCCGTGCAGGGGGAGGCCCAGGTCCAGCTGGTGCTCACTTACAACGACTTTGCTGTGCAGTGCTTCTCCCGTAGCTTCTACACAGAGGCAGTCCTGCTGCTCAACAAGGCCATCCAGGAGCAGAAGGAGGAGAGTGGCCTCTACATCAACAGAGGAGGTGAGAAGAAATGAGGGGAGGGGATAATAGAGGAGGGGAGGATCAGGGAAGTGAGGTATGTCTGAGGGGGTGGGAGGAAGTGGAGGCGAAGGAGGTGAGTTTGGCTGAGGTGAAATTAGGTGAGGAAAGCCGTGGGCTCCCTCTTGAAAAAGGTGCAATTGAAGTCTGGCCCAGTGAAATAACAATATTGTGTGACTATAGATGGTGGGCAGGAGTCTCTGAGATCAAAAGAGAATGTGTTTGAAGTGACTGGTGATGGGATTTTATATCTCCTCATACAAATTGAATACGTTAATGCATAAAGTCAGTACCTATATCCATGGCCATGGGAGATGTTTAGAGGTCGGGGTGCTGAGAATTATTTTCTCCCTGCGCTGCTGAAGGCTATTTTTGTTCACTCATACCGAAGTAATAAAGGCCCAGGGCACTATTTTTGTGTATTTTTTAATTCGGATTATCAGGGGGCGTTGCAGCACCCTCAGCACCCCTACTTTCCGCGGCTATGCCTACATCCATAACATCCAATTTCAGGAATGAGTGCATCTGGGTAGACCGCACACATCACCTCTGATATTTATAAAGGTGGTTGTGGTTTGTGCAGACTGTTTCTTCAAGCAGGACGAGTGGGAGTTTGCCCTGGCTGACTACCAGCAGGCGAAGGAGATGTCTCCTGATGACCAGGTCATCTGGATCCGCCTCGCTGTCATCCACAACACCCTGGGAACACACTGCTACCAGGACCGGTGAGTCTCATCCACAACACCCTGGGAACGCACTGCTACCAGGACCGGTGAGTCTGTCTATCATCCACGCCACTGTTTCTTGTCTTCACCGCAGGAAGTACCAGGAGGCAGCTGACAAGTTCTCTGAGGCCATCAATTATAACCCTGGAGTTAGCCGGTACTATGAGAACCGAGCCAAAGCCCACAGTAAACTGCCCAACGTTGAGGGGGCCAAGCAGGATGCCATCAGTACACTCATCCTGGACCCCACTAATGATCAGGCAAGAGCCTCAACGCCTATATGTCTCATCCACTCTATCCATAAAACGAACATTGGCCTGTACAAAAACTATGGACCAGACATTCTGAGCTTTTATGGCAAGGGCTTAACGTGACTTTGTCAGGAAATACGAAGGGCCCTAGTTATGCAAGTACAAAGCTCTCACTACTTGTTTCCTATGCAGATTGGGGGGAAACCAAACATGTTTTTTTATAAATACATGAATGGTTGATTCTTTCTTTTAACTAACGTTTCATTTTATGTAATACATGTTTCATAAAGTGGTGCGGAACTCCCACGGTGCAGAACTGACTGCTGTAGTAAATCTGTCCGTTTGTTTGTGTGTAGGTGGTCCCTCTGCTGCTGAGTCTATTCCCAGGCTGCTCCGTGTCTGATGTTCTGTCCAGTGAAACGGCCAGGATGGTCAAAGCCCAGCTGATGGACAGCATCCAGGCCTGCAAACAATCTGCATCCTCCGTGCTAAGGTTAGGCTAGCACTGTTTGTCTGCAACCCCTCCCTGTTACTGCTGAACAGGTCAGACCTGAGTCAGAAAGATATACAGTATGTCCAATACTTAATCTTCACTTGGTTTAGTTTGCCAGGTACAATAGAACCAGTGGAATAGTTCCCAAAGTGCAGAATCCAAGCTAAATTAAGCACACCTCAAGTACTTTAATTTTTTTGACATATTTTGTTTAAAGGGCAGTTGCACAGGTCCAGATGAAGCCTTCTCCTGGACTACAAATAAGCTTTTTCAACAGAGAGTCTCAATTGGAAGTAGGCTAAATATGGGTGTGTTCACCAGTCCCAAAGTGTACAAACTAACTGTGGTGGATGCTAATTACAGATTTCCTTAACCTGTTTCCCCAGAATGTGCAGTGGGCTTGACAAGATAACCCTGTCGCATGACGCAGACAGCCAGTCTGACAGCCAATCCTCAGAGGACCAGTTCGATCAGGGGGCGGAGCCTCTTAAAGTCTGTGTGGCCCCGCAGGAGGTATACCAGCAGATTGTCAGGATCAACCAGCAGGTACGAGACCAGGAAGACATCCAGACACTGGGACAGACAAACTCAGCTAACCTCATCTGAGGTCACTCAATAAAGCCCTTCAATTCAAACTCTCTTTTCCATACCTCTTATTCACCAAATCACATAAAACGCTCATGCTTTCCACTACCATTCACCATTGATCAGAATTTGTTTTAGTTGGATCTTCTACCCGTTGAGAGCATCTCTCATACTGACCAAAGGTGCACTTCCTGTGTTGGCTGTGCCAGGTGAAGCGAGCAGTGCGATTGGCCCTCGAATGGCGGCAGCCTCTACAGTATGACGGGCCCCGTATGGCCCCCGCCTGCACAGTGGAACAGGAGCAGTCTGCACTGGGCTCAAAGGACAGGCCATACCACTGGAGGAAGTTTGGGGGGTTTGGAGTGAATTCCAAATGAGCAGCAACAMTATGGCATTTACTACTGTTCAGTTGACATGGTGGAACTGTTGGTCCACTGTTGCTCTTCAGCCCTCTGAGCTTGAGTGTGGCCATAGTAATGTTGGTTGTGATGGTACCACATTGTTCTTAATCCAATAGGTGTCAGTAGAGGCACACATTTCCATAGTTCCACCTCACCTGTTTGGATTTAATTGATCCATTAATCTAGATTGTCAGGGCACAACGATTTTGTTATGGTATTTTCCTCAAGTTTTTGTATTGTTTATGTCCATAGATTAACAGGCATATGGAGACATGTGAAGGGCGTATGACAAAAGGGAATAGGTGGGGCAGTTCAGTGATATGACAGACATAAAGGATGGAGATACTGTAGCTCTATTGTGTCGGTTCTATAAGTTTGAGAATTTAGTTGAATGGTAATACCATTGTCTGTTTAGCAATTGTTTTTAACAGTATACAGTAAATCTTTATTTTTAAMAGTTTGTTTTGCATTGAAAATTTGTCTGAAAAGTATGTTTTGCCAAATTAAAAGATATATAGACAATTGTATAGATTGAAATCATACTGGTCCTGTAAATAGATCTAGAGTTGAAAATATTTTATGCATGGCAATAAAGTGTTTTACAGTGTGTAATATTTGGGGATTGTAGCAAGGATTGTAGCATATTGTACATGGGAGACTGGAGAGAAGTTGTCGTTTTGAGAGCGAAGCAGCTGCCCCCTCCCTGCACTGTAGTAACATCTGAGGAGAAAGGAGTTGTGACACTCAACCCTGTAGAAAACACCCCAGCAGTAGCTGATCACATGCACTCCATCCATCCATACCAGCTATTTCAATTGCTGAACAAACAATACTTCATTTGGCTTCATTTGTGACCAGAATGAACGAACAGTACAAAGTCTCCTCAAGCTCCCCTTGCCGGTATAAGAATGAGAGCAGTGGCATAGTCACATGCGGCGTGGAACAGTGGAGAAAGTAGTATAAAAGTACATGTTCATACACCGTACGCCAGGTACCACCCAAATCTTCTCAATGGTGTCTGTCCAATGTTGGTGCAGATGACCACGGAGCCCATGCCCAGACTGATGTCAATCCTCAGATGTGTTGACTTTCAGTCGCTCCATTTGGAGAGCGTGGTCGAGCCGCCGCCTTAAAATGTGGTGTCTCAGTGGGGATGGTGCTTGGTGCCTGGTTCAGCTCCCTCAGACAGTGTGTGTGGGCTGCAGCCACTGAACAAAGTGGTCTGGGACAGACGGTGGTCGTAAAGGAGCTGAAAAGTGTTTCACACCCGCGTAATAAAAGTTTCAGGTTACTGTCCTGTCAGGAATGGGAAATGCGTCCAGGAGATCCCAGTTGCCGTCAGGTTTTACCCCAGACAAAAACACCTCTCTCTGGGCATAGGAGCTGGTGGCTTGGCACCCTGTCAAAGAATTCATGGTGAACCGGAGAAGTTTCATTCACATTTGGCTGGAAACTGTTTTGTCTAAGACATTCAGAACACGTTTGAACTCTTTGGGTAGTGTTGGGAGCAGGTGACGTGCAGCTAATGCACGCCATTATGTCGTCCTGAAAGGGAAATGTACGAGTCTTGCCGTTTTATGATTTGTAGGGCTTTAAGTGGATTAGTGCCGCTTCATTTATTTGCCAGTCATGGTGTGCATCAATGGTGATACAAAATTACTCAAATACAGGTAGTTATTTTCCAGTCACATGAGGTGTCTTTGCTCAAGGATGCAGAATCAGATCAAATGAAGCATCAACATTTTATTTTCAAATATTTCTTACAAAAAATATTTACATACGTGATACACAGTTAAATACAAACCTTCCCATTACAATAAGCATTATATAAAGTATAGTTCATCATGGTTAAAGAGAGTGAGGCTACAAAGTAAGGAAATAAAGTGAAAGTTGGTCACTCACTTTACTGGAATAAATACCTGCCGCCTCAAAAACATTCTAAACATTCTAAAGCGTTGCAGTTGGTTTACAGCCTAGTGTCTGGACCGGATTCCGCTACACTCAAAAGTCTGATGCACCAGATGACATGTTTGGCACCTAGGGGATATATTAAAGCGAGTAAAATGTGCTTTCACAATCTTGTAATTTTCATAACCAAATTTAACTGCATATTTCCATTCTCAGAGAGAGGAGCAGACATTAGGTCCTTCTGAGAAATGTTTGAAAGACAATTTATTCATCTTGGAGAGATAAAATGTCTGCCGGTTTGTGCTACTCACAAATTTTCCAGTCAGTTTTACTGGCTTGCCTCAGGAACCCCCTCCCTGTCAGTCTCCCCGTGTTTTGAAGTAGAGGGCTGATCGCCTGTTTTCTGTACAGGGGGAAGAGACAGCCATACTCTTCAGGTCCTTGAGGGCACAGTACAGGGCTTGACCTTTGCAGATGATGTCTGTTTTCCCTGTAACCCTTAATTGTATGACA
Source organism: Salvelinus sp. IW2-2015 (assembly GCF_002910315.2). NCBI lineage: Eukaryota > Metazoa > Chordata > Actinopteri > Salmoniformes > Salmonidae > Salvelinus > Salvelinus sp. IW2-2015. The sequence goes on from NC_036855.1 coordinate 13,671,872, forward strand.
TCTTTCTCTATTTGCTCTCTCTCTGGACATCACCAAGACCAATTTACTTATAAAAGTTTATCTGTCTTGTGGGGTCACTTCCAGCCATTCTGTTCTTTGAGCATGCTGAGATCCCGTCCTTTGTGAACAGTTTTAGTGCTGCTGAAGTCCAGTCCTTTCTTAACAGGTGTACTAGGTGCGTTGTACAGAGAGAGAGTTGGTGAGCTGCAGGCCCGTGTCCAAGGCCGTTCAGTGGGAATGGTCCAAATGGTTAGAGACGGGGTCTTCTTGTCCTTCTCCTTCATAGAAGCAGGAAAGGGTGGCTGATAGTAAATGACAGAGTGAGAAAAGTTAGAGCATTGTTTCCCAAACTCGGTCCTGGTGACCCCTAGGGGTGAACATTTTGTTTTTGCCCTAGCACTGCACAGCTGATTCGAATAATCAAAGCTTAATGATGTGTTATTTGAATCTGCTGTGTAGTGCTAGAGCAAAAACCGAAACGTGCACCTCTTGGGGTCCCTGGGACCAAGTTTGTGAAACACTGAGAGAAGTCAATAAGAGACAAGTAATATTTTTCAGTGCTGAGTTTAGAAACAAAGGTGTCTATTGGAGTTTACAGCACATTATATCTGACTAGCAATTTAGCAAGTATGTTTGTTCAACTGTAGACATGGCAGCTCCGGTACAAGCACCATTGAAGTCACTGTGAATTATTATCTAAGTCAGGGCTCTCCAACCCTGTTCCTGGAGAGCTACACTCCTGTAGGTTTTCACTCAAACCCCAGTTGTACTAGATTAGATGTGTGTGTATTAGGGAGTTGTTGTGGAATTGTTAGATTAGATGTTAGATATTGCTGCACTGTTGAAACTAGAAACACAAGCATTTCGCTACACTCACAATAACATCTGCTAACCATGTGTATGTGACTAATAAAATGTAATCTTATTTAGATCAGGGTTGGAGTGAAAACCAACTGGACTGTAGCTCTCCAGGAGGTTGGAGAGAACTGATCTAAGTGCAGTATATGCACAATTCAACTACTCATTGAACAAGCTGAAATTAACTTGTTCTGTGCTTCCTGCAATATGTTTCCAGCACTGAAACCATGTGCATTGTTGAGGTAAAAAGGGTGTAGCAGCTGAGCTTGGCAGGGTTGTCTGTCCCTGCATAGCGGTTCATCTTGGGTAGCAGCAACACGAAGGACACAGCCATAGACAGGTGGTAGAAACTGTGGACATAGGCATATTCCCACTCGTGTAAAACTAATTTAAAATAAAAAATAAAAAACGTTTTGATGTCAATGTGTTCAAACTTGTGCAAGCCGAACACATCTCAACTAGGTTTGACATTTACTATTGCCTTCATTGTGAATGGAAAGGGGAGGGAGATTGCGTTGTGATGATACCTGAAAGTAGAAGCGGAGCATCAGAGCCGGAGCACCGAAGCAGCATCCTGGTCCCACCAGTTTGGTGTATACACGTCTCTGGTAGAGGTCCTTTATCGCTTTCATTTTCTGTAACTGATATATGATACAGTACACAGGATCAGTTTAGAATAACAGGTTCAGTTGAAGAGATAATCAATGCAATGGTGTGTGTGTGTGTGTGTGTGTGTGTGTGTGTGTGTGTGTGTGTGTGTGTGTGTGTGTGAGAGTGAGAATGAGAGACAGACACAGCACATTCTTCCAAACAATTGTTCAGTGATACTGCATGCAGAGCTCACTTGCCCTCTGAACATAGTTTTATGCCACTTAACAACGCACCCTGAGGATGGGCCATTACAGTGTCACGATACAATGCTGTTTACATTCACCTGTCAGTGTGACCGAGATAGAGATGGCTGTTCCGTACACGATGAAATCCTCCAGGACACTTAATAATACATATGATGGAGAGGCCTGGCCTGTCACATGCATGGTAAATCTAGGTATGTCATGGTAAATCTAGGTGTGTCATGGTAAATCTAGGTAGGTTATGGTAAATCATGGTAGGTCATGGTAAATCTAGGTGCATCATGGTAAATCTAGGTAGGTCATGGTAAATCTAGGTAGGTCATGGTAAATCTAGGCGTCTGGGTAAATCTAGGTGTGTCATGGTAAATCTAGGTGCGTCATGGTAAATCTAGGTGCGTCATGGTAAATCTAGGTAGGTCATGGTACATCTAGGTAGGGGTCATGGTAAATACGGTAGGTCATGGTACATCTAGCTTATGTATGGTCATTCTAGGTAGGTCATGGTAAATCTAGGTAGGTCATGGTAATATCTAGGTAGGTCATGGTAAATCTAGGTAGGTCATGGTAAATCTAGGTAGGTCATGGTAAATCTAGGTAGTCATGGTAAATCATTAAGTAAGGTCATGGTAAATCTAGGTAGGTCATGGTAAATCTAGGTAGGTCATGGTAAATCTAGGTAGGTCATGGTAAATCTAGGATTAAACAGATCCCATACATTTTAAGTACCATTGTATTACACGGTAACTTAATTTCTGTCCATTTCAATTCTGACAGGACACAGTGCCATCAACAAATACTGTCTCTGGTAGGTTAGCAGTGATAGAAACGCAACATAAAGGTAGACCCACACTTCAAGTTGTAAACATATGTGCCCCTAATAAATGACACATATGACTGTACAATGCATTTTCCTCAGTATTAAAATGATAATCATAACTTTTTCTTAGTATGTATTGTATGGCTCAATGTTTTTCCAGAGGCAGTTGTGAAGTAGTGAATATAAATAGTGCATGGATCTAACTGAGTTAATAGAGAGAATGGTAGAGAGGGTGAGTCCTTTAATTACGGCAGGGTGCTAAATCAGGGTCACAGAGTGTTTCTTGGTAGTCTTACACAAATCTACTTTCAAACAAAAGTATACACCTCACACACATGGTTATGGGCTTAAAAAAATAAGACACCTGTACCATGTCAGATATAGAGTTTAAACGTATTCAATTTTGAGTTTACATCTGAATATTACACTTTAAATATATCACAGAACACTGAAATATAACCAAAACGTTTGACATAGAAACACCAGATTTTGGGCTGTTTTTCAAAATAATGTTTATTAATTATGAAATTATGACAAATATTAAACACACTCCCCCCATGAGGCCACTCGAGGGCAAGTTGGTCATTTGATTGCAGGAAAAGGGTACACCCTTAGAACTAGCTGGTGGTGGTCCTCATCTCTCCTCAACGGTTGCACTTGCCCTGTGGGGCTGATGAGAGAACACAAAGGGCTGCTGTGTAGTTGGGAACACACCCTCATGCCTCAGATTCCAGGAGGGGAGGTAACATTAGCACTCGGCACACGACCAGAACGCCACTCAGGCTTAGCTTGGGGACCCCAGTGGGCGTTCAGTGCCACTGGTCTCTGGTCTCTGTTCTCCCCATACCAGCCCATTGTACAGCCTTTCAAATTTGTAATGGCCCCTGGAAAGGGGCTGACCCCAGAATTCTGAGGTTAAAGGTCATGGATTGAGCCTGTTGAGAGTGCAATGTGAGAGGAGGGGGAAAGCAAACAAAATGAAAGTGTATCATGCTTACTTTCACCTCAACAGGCCCATACCCCTGCTCTGTCCCTGTCTAAACATAGTCATGGACAGTAGTGTGGGAATGTGGCTGCCAGGGACTTCCTGTAAGCATCTGAGAAACCACTGGGCTTCCTTTTGATTAGCTCATAAATAGTTCTGCCTTCTGCCCTCCAGTTCTTTTACAAATAATAAAGAAAATGTTTAGTCAACTCTGTGAACGCATAATACAAAAAAAAAAGTTTTAAAGCTGTGGGAATATATCCAAAGTATATTTGGAAAGTGACTTGGAGATACATTGAGTACACAAAACATTGAGTTGAACCCCCTTTTGCCCTCAGAACAGCCTCAATATGTTGGGGCATGGACTCTACAAGGTGTCGAAAGCGTTCCACAGGGATGATGGCCCATGTTGACTCCAATGCTTTCCACAGTTTTGTCAAGTTGGCTGGATGTCCTTTGGGTGGTGGACCATTCTTGATACACACAGGAAACTGCTGAGTGTGAAAAACCCAGCAGCGTTGCAGTTCTTGATACACTCAAACCGGTGGGCCTGGCACCTACTACAATACCCCGTTCAAAGGCACTTAAATATTTTGTCTTGACCATTCAACCTCTGAAAGGCACACACACAATCCATGTCTCAATTGTCTCAAGGCTTAAAAATCCTTCTTTAACCTGTCTCCTCCCCTTCATCTACACGGATTGAAGTGGATTTAACAGGTTACATCAATAAGGTATCATAGCTTTGACCTGGATTCACCTGGTCAGTCTATCTCATGGAAATAGCAGGTGTTCCTAATGTTTTGTACACTCAGTGTACATACTGTATGAGTATAGAATAGTTATCTGTTAAACTCCCATGTAGAGAATATATCCAGGGCACATGCATACTTTGTGTGTGTGTGTGTGTTGGTATGTAGGTATGTAGTTATATTTTGTGTGTGTCTATGTGCTTGATGATGTGTAGGTCTGCCAATCTGTCTGGCTGTCTGTCTGTGAGCATGAATGTGTCTGTTTAAGAGCAGTACCAGCTTGAATAAACTTGGGCTGTGAGCCAAGAGGACATCAGAGAATGTTATGACAGCTCCTCTCCTCTCCTGCTGAAGAGGAGCTGTCACTGTGCTTCTGAGCTCAGAGGAAGTAGGTGAGAATTTAAAAAGATAAAACTATAACCATTGAAATGGACTAAAATGAATTTATGAAGTACCTCAATAGCTTACATAATTTTAAGAGAAGTGAGGCAGTTTAAAATAAACTGTTAAACACACCTTAGAAATAAATAGAGCTTAACAATTCAGATAAAATGTGTTATAATTCAGATTTCAGACATATAAATGATGACTGAAATGAATGTAAATAAAACCCCAAAAATGCCAGTATTGTTTATATCTCAGTTTGGGAATACACCTTTTTATTCTAGATTCTCTCTCTCACTGAAAGAGCGTCATTGACTGAAACAGTATATATTTATTTTCCAACATCTGTGGAGGGGAAAAAAAACTCTATAATGTTTCCTCTTGTCTGTGTGTACTAACCATACTGTCTCCAGACCGTGGGGGGGGGGGGGGGGGGGAGGGAGAGAGAGAGAGGAGAGGAGAGAGAGAGAGAGAGAGAGAGAGAGAGAGAGAGAGAGATTTTATAAAACCTTTATTTTATACTCAAGTGTTAACATAAATAATGACACACTGCCTTTTCAGAAATGAAATAACAAATGTAATTCCTAAACAAAAAAATAAATACATAACATATACATTCAACTTATTTCATCAGCAAAAAATAATTTCCCCTCCTCTACATAACAAAGCGCTCCTTCGTATGCCCACTTCTCCTCAAACACTATGAGATCTTTTACAGCTGAGAAGAACTCAAAATCTACTTTTATTCTTGCTTTCACTAATCCTTTAAAAACACATCTTACATCCTGCCCATATCCCGTTTCTATCTTATGTTTCCTACTCAGAAAAATGTTCAACTCGGTCAAATGCCTTTTCCTGATCAATTGAAATTAGACCAGCATCCAACCCAATAGCCYTAGAGACGTCCAAAAAATCACGAATCAGAGAAATGTTATCCCCTATCTGCCTGCCAGGAACACAGTAGGACTGGTCCGTATGTATGATTTGCCCCATCACCTCCCTCAGYCTGTTGGACAAAGCCTTTGACAATATCTTATAATCAGTGCACAATAAAGCCACCGGCCTCCAGTTCTTCACCTCCCTAGGGTCACCCTTTTTGGGCAATAGGGTGAGGACAGCCCTTCTGCAGCTTATTGGTAGTAACCCTCCGGTTAAACTATCATTAACTACTGCTAGCCAATCCTCTCCCAACATAACCCAAAAAGACTTAAAAAAGTCAACGGGAAGCCCATCAATGCCTAGTGCCCTTCCATTTTCCATGCCTTTTAATGCAGTGTATAAATCCTGCAAAGACAATGGTTGCTCAAGCTCAACCTGAGCTTCTGCAGCCACCTTTGGGAGCCCATCAAAGAACTGCTGTGTCACTGTTTTATCCTCTTTGTACTCACACTTGTAGAGYTCAGCATAGAACTCTACTGCCCTCTTTCTAATTTCACTAGGGCTAGTGAGCTCTTGTCCAACAGCTGATTTGAGACAATGAATCATTTTTCTTTGTCCATTCTTTTTCTCTAAACCAAAGAAAAATTTGGATGAGGCATCCATTTCAGATATTCCCTGAAACTTACTTCTCACCAATGCCCCCTGTGCTCTGATACCCAGCAGGTCTGYCAATGCAGCTTTTCTCCTCTTGAGGGCCTGAGTATGGCCTCGATCTCCTGTGGTCTCAACCAACGTCATGAGTTCCACTATTTCAAACTCTAGGGCTTTCATTGATCTGGTGATATCCTTGGTGACATTCCTCGTGTATTGATTACAGAATTGTTGAATCTGAATTTTCCCTATATCCCACCACTGTTGAAGGGATACAAAACTGGTCTTTTGAGACCTCCACCTCTCCCAGAAAAAACTGAAACATTTCCTGAAGTGAGCATCACTCAATAAAGTTATATTAAAATGCCAGTATGCGCTTTTGGGTTTTACATCGTTAATGAACACCACCTCTGTTATTCAACAATGATCAGAAAATCCCACTGGGGTTATCACACTTGATTTACAGACCTGAGATTGATGCTCAAAAGAATAAAACCTATCTAACCTGGCCATAGAGATGATGTTCTCTCTCACATGCGCCCAGGTGTACTGCCTTGTTCCTCCATGTTGACTCCGCCAAATATCACACAGTTCATGTGTTACAATGAGGCGTTTTAAAAAAGTCCTTGAGGCTATATGAGGTTCTTGGTGATTTCTATCTAAATCGCTGACCGTGCAGTTAAAATCCCCAGCAATAAATAAATAATCTTCTTTGTTACATTTCTCAATGGTATTTGATAATGTCTCTAAAAAACATACCCTCTCAACTGTCACCACTGGGGCATATACATTTATCAGACACATAGCGATGTTTTCATACCTTGCTCTAACTTTTAATAACCTCCCCTCAACTACCTCTTCAACCTCATAAGACAAAGGCAAAAACCCTTTTGAGAACAAGATAGCCACACCCCCACTTTTTGAGTTTTTATGACTACACACCACTGTCCCCCCCCACTCCTTTTGCCACATAACTTCATTTTCCAAATTACTATGCGTTTCTTGTAGAAAATGTATGTCACTTCCCTTTCCCCTAATTAACTTAGACACCATAGCTCTTTTTTTACCATCTCTTGCCCCATTTACGTTTAAAGAAGAAATCTTAAAACTGCTCATGGATGAAAAAATTATACAGAGGAAGATACAGCCACCACATCTCTTTACAGAGTTAAAACTGCAACTGAACTCTTTCATTTTCTTTAGAATTTACATCACTTATCACTCTCGTGACCACTTTCTTGAGTCTAGCAATTTCAGGGCTTTTTAAACCTCCCCCTGTAATTTTTGACATCAGAAACTTTGCTGATTCAATAAACAATTCACTTTCAGGGAAAAAATCAGTTACATTGTAATCCTGCATATATTTCTTCCCTTTTGTCAACTTCAGAAATTGACGTATCTTCTCAATCCCATACCTCCCTTCCACCCCATTTATCTCGCTATATTGTTGTGACGCGTCAGATGACTCACTCTCGCTATCCTCCCCAGAAGAAAACTCCACCATCTCTACAACTTGTTCATCTTCAACTGATTTATCAATCTCTACCTTTCTCTTAGAATTAGACCCTTCACCACCCCTTAAATTCTTCCTTTTACTCCTCGGTATTTTGAAAACATCTGCTTCCTTTTCCGTTATTTCAATCTCCTCTTGACCTCCAATTTCATTTTCCAGCACCACCTCAGCGACGGCAGTCGCAATCTCACCGACTGTTTCCCCTCCCTCTTTGTTCTGATCTACCACAATTGCCCCCGTATCCACAATGCCTTCCTCTCCTACTTTTCCAACCACATCTGCCCACCTTCTCCCTTCCCCTGCACCCTTAGCATGTTCATCCCTTCGCRGTGGTGCGTTAGTTGCACCAGCACTAGAGTTACTACCTGGCTCAGCGCGCTCATTCTCGTGACAACTACGCACCAAATGCCCCTCTTTTCCACAGCCAAAGCATTTMATTGATTCAGTAGAAGCGTAGAATACATAATCAAATCCATCAATCTTAAAACTGAACGCTAAATTCAGTTCATCTCCGTCCTTTTTTWAAATCATATGCACTTGTCTCCTATGAGACACGACATGTTTCAACAACGGAGATTTGCATCCAAAAAGAACCTTCTTTATTGTAGATACGATTTGACCATGGCGAGATAACTCYCGCTCCAACACTTCATCTCTAWCAAATGGTGGCACGTYAGAAAGTATCACTTTTTTCGCCGGATTCATAAGCGGAAATACCGGCGTCTGTGTCTCCCGCAACACAACACCCCTCTCAACTATTTTATTCACCTTTTCAATGGAATCTAAGAATATCACTACAGCGCTATTCATCCTTGAGGCTGATTTGATGCTATCATACCCAATGATAGCACCCACAGCCAAGCTACATTCTTCCACTGAACACCCGGCCGCAGCAGGAATCTTTACTCTATGCCTCCGACTAAGTTTTTCAAACTCCTCACTCCCGCGAGTGGCCATTGCAACCAGCCCCACCCGCTGGTCGTGCCCTCGCGAAAAACCAACCTCAACGATCCCACCACCCTTATACGTGCTTAGTGATAATTAAACAAGATACCCTTAAAATAACTAAACTAATCAATATATATATATATACATACCAAAACCCAATAGAGTGAAAAGAAATTACATTCGCTCTCACAATCACTCCTGCTTGACGACTCACTCCCAGCATGCACTCCGACGAGAGAGAGAGAGAGAGAGAGAGAGGAGAGAGAGAGAGAGAGGAGAGAGAGAGAGAGAGAGAGAGGAGAGAATTAGAATTAGAATTAGTGAGGTCAGGCACTGATGTTGGGTAATTAGGCCTGGCTCGCAGTCGGCTTTCCATTTCATCCCAAAGGTGTTCGATGCAGGCCAGAGCCCTGACCGATCTCAACAAACCATTTCTGTATGAACGTTGCTTTGTGCATGGGCATTGTCATGCTGAAACAGGAAAGGGTGGCAGACGTTGTGGGCAGGCATGGGTGGTCCTCCAGTCTCAGTCTCTCATCTCTCTCTCGCTGCTTGAGATATTCTGAGAGCCAATCTATCTCATTTCGCCTTTTGTTTCTCTCTCTCTCTTCTCTCTCTCTCTCTCTCTCTCTCTCTCTCTCTCTCTCTCTCTCTCTCTCTCTCTCTCTCTCTCTCTCTCTCTCTCTCTCTTCTCTCTCTCTCTCTCTCTCTTCTCTCTCTCTCTCTCTCTCTCTCTCTCTCTCTCTCTCTCTCTCTCTCTCTCTCTCTCTCTCTCTCTCTCGTGCTGCTCAAGACATTCTAGGATACTCAACCTCTAATACTTTCTCCATCGTCTTTCTCTTTTTCGTTCACTCTCTTCGTATCTGTAACTTTGATATGCATAATGCTTTCTAATTTAAATGTTTGTTTATGTATAGGGCCTTAGATATTCTGGATCCACCTCAGTGATAGGTAGGGTCCTGCTCTGAAACTCATCATGAGCTACTTCCTGGTGTGTTCTCTCCACATGGAAACAAGCACACAGGGCAAGATATCAGCACCTGAAGAGGAAATGGGAGAAAGGATGTTCAGGGGACTGAGAAGATGAGGGGAAGGGGTGATGGGAGAGGAGGTTGGGGGTTTAGGGGAGGGGGTAGGGGCTAGGGGGGTTTCCCACTGTTGGAAACAGCAACATCCTCCTCTGTCTGACCTGCGAGTGGAGTGGAGCGAAGTGGAGTAGAGGGCGAGAGCAGAGAGAGAGTTGAGCTGCCAGGCTTGCGCTGGCCTGTAAATAGGACAGAGTCCCCACCACATACAGCAGCATCAGAGGCAAGAGAGGCAGACCCCAGTGCTTGGCACCGTTCGGGAGCCTGCTGCTGGGCTCCTCCTGCTGCTGGGAGGAGAAGGGGGTGTAGGGGAGGAGAGGGGTAGAACAGCAGCATCAGAGGCAAGAGAGGCAGACCCCAGTGCTTGGCACCGTTCGGGAGCCTGCTGCTGGGCTCCTCCTGCTGCTGGGAGGAGAAGGGGGTGTAGGGGAGGAGAGGGGGTGAGGGAGGAAGGGAGGGAGGGGAAGAGGGATGCAAGGCACACACCTTACCTCTCTCCCTCTCTCTCCCTCTGCACACACATCTCCACAGCAGCACCACCACCACACCACCCACTCTGACCTGGCATCACACAACTCAGCGGCCCCTGGACTGCAGCTAGGTAAGTGGGTAAATATTTACACTCCTCCAGCCTGTCTGTGTGTAAAAGTGTGTGTGTGTGTGTATATAATGTGTGTGTGTGTGTGTTCATAAGTGATTCTGTGTGTGTGTGTGTCTACCGTGAAGTATGTTTTGTGATGTGGTATTCGAGCCAATGAGACTTGTCTCCTGTTCCTGGCCAAAACAAATGTGTGTGTGTGTTTGTGTCTGTGTGGTTGTGAATGTGTGTGTGGTTGTGAATGTGTGTGTGCTGATGGAGAGCTCTCTACTGCTGTGGGAGAGACTGATGAGGGGGAGGATCTTTTTCATGCTAATTCAAGTTCTGAAACTGCACAATGAAAAAGTGATTTGAACAATAAAATATATAATGTGTTATAGCATACTAAATGCATTCGTTTTGATGATGTCATAGGTATTCTGTTAAACGTGTGAAGATGATCAAATCTAGTTCTCATCAACTGCAGCAGAATTAGGATCTTGAGTAGAAATCTACACAAATTATTACTCAATGATTGTGGATCAATATTGTGAAAAGCACCAGTCTAAGATAGTCAGTGTACATTCTGTAATTATTATTTCTTAAACAATAGTGAAATTAAGTCAATTGCTTGGCGTTAAGAGTGGTGATTGTAGAGATTGCAGAATTCTGCACTTTCTTACATTTAAAAATGTTAGTCATTTAGCAGACGCTCTTGTCCAGAGCAACTTACAGTAAGTGCATTCATCTTAAGCTAGCTAGTGACACAAAGTTTACCTGATAAAGGAGAAATCCCCACCAGCTGCTCTGAGGATGGTAGGCTCAGCTGTTTGAAAGTGCCTCAGTGTGAAGGAGAAGGATTTAGTAGCTAGACATTTACTCACAAAGAACACATCAATTATGGTTATGGTCACTGAGGAAAAACAATGCACACAGAATGAGGCGTGGAACAAACTACTTGAAGGCACTCTGGCACAAAGATGGCGGAGTCCCCAACGTGGTGGTTATTAGAAACCATGTCTAAAGTGTCACTCATTCCGCAAAGACAGACCACATGCACTCTCTCTCCACTCCAAAACGTGAGTGACCTCTTCTTAACTTCTCTCAGCCTCTATGTGTCTGTCTGCCTGCGCTCTTCTCTCTGCACTTGGTGTAAGCAGAGCGAGGTTGAGGACTCGTGGAGAGCAGCGGACAATTGAGTTGGAGCAACATACCTTTTCCACTTCACATATGAACGTGAGAAGACTTGCTAAGAAAGGAGGTAGGAGGAAGGAGGAAGGAACCCCAGTCTGGTTAAACAGCTCCTCCAGAAAGGATGAGTCTGCCTGGGCCTTCCATCCAGACCAGACAGCCCTGGTCGGAGCAGCCCCAGCTCCCCACAGCCTCTCCAGGGACTGTCCGCTGTCTGTCTGCTGCCAATGAAGGAAAAACACCCCTCCTCCCCTGAGCAGTGGGCCCCAGGGGGACAGAGGGGAGGGGGATGCTGGGGGTGTGGCTATGGGGAGACACACAGGGCTGTGTTTACTCTTCTCTGTGGCCCTGGGACGCCTTGTGAGGAGGAAGGCCTGACTCGCGGGCGACAGACTGAGGGGTCTGTGAGAGACTGCGTTGTCTGTGTGGGGAGAGAGAGAGTGAGTGTGTGTTTGGCAGCTGGACGTACTCCAGCTGTGTCTGGGAGGATAATGAACTCCAGGTGTTCCAGTGGGTAGTTTAAGACACCTGTCACCAATATATAGTGCCAGAAAAAGCCAGACTGCAAACAGGGCTAGACGGTATGTTTGCTTATTTTAAGAAGCCTACCTATGTGGAGCTGTGGGGCTGATGAGGAGGAGAGACGGGACAGGGGGATGTGCAAGGGGGCCTTTCCTAGAATCGGAGCGTGACTGGATGTTTATGTCACTGGTGTGTGTGTGCTTGCATGAATGTATGTGAGTGTGTGTTTGAATGTGTGTGTTTGTGTTACCTTAGAGTAAGCACCTGGGCCAGACGGTGCATTCACACTCAGGTGGAGGAAACAAAGGCCTACCTGCGTGGAAGCCTAGGCCTTGAGTCAGGAAACGTACCTTAGTCAATCCAGTACTGAGACTTGTTTAACTTTTACATGCTGCTTTCATGGTCCAAGTCTCCAACACCTGTGCTCACTCAACAGCCTGCCTGTGTCACCACCTGCCTATCTCAAGGGTTTATCCAAGTATACAGTGATTGCCAGTGCACTAAAATGTTTCAAGACATTTACGTTGAAGCCTACATGGGTCTGGCATGAATATGTTTCCTCTGAAACACCTGTAAGTGCTCTAATTTGGTCTGTTTAACACATTTGCATGGATAGTCGACCCCTGATATATGTGATAGCTAAGGACTGTTATAAAAGCGTGTTTTATACCGCAGCATACGGATATCTGGAGTAAGTAAAAATGTTGTGTTTGAACTGGGACTGGTGAACTTCTGTGAACAGAGTTTGCTCTTATCTTATAGTGCATCAGTACATCACGGTGGCAAGCTTCCTGCTATCCAGGACCTATATACTACGAGGTGTCAAAGACTCCAGTCACCCAAGTCATAGACTGTTCTCTCTGCTACCACACGGCAAGCGGTACCGGAGCGCCATGTCTAGGTCCAAAAGGCTTCTTAGCAGCGTCTACCCCCAAGCCATAAAACCGCTGAACAATTAATCAAATGGCTACCCAGACTATTTACATTGACACACACCTTTGTTTTTACACTGCTGCTACTCGCTGTTTATTATTGATGCATAGTCACTTTACCCCTACCTACATTTACAAATTACACTGACTAACCTGTGCCCCCGCACATTGACTCTGTACCGGTACCCCCTGTATATAGTCTCATTATTGTTATTTTATTGTGTTACTTTTAAAATATATATTTTTTACTTGAGTTTATTTAGTAAATATTTTCTTAACTCTATTTTCTTAAAACTGCATTGTTGGTTAAGGGCTTGTAAGAAAGCATTTCACGGTAAGGTCTACACCCATTGTATTCGGCGCATGTGACAAATAACGATTTGATATGATTGTGCCCTTGTTAAGAGTCGACTGTATCAGATATACAAAGTGTTTATTGAGGATGTCTTTCGAAATCAAAGTGTTTTCCCGCTCTGTTTGTCAGTACCTGATGTAGGATCTTAATTTGAGCCAGTCTTATACAGCAGGAAAATAAGGAAATTATATGTGTTATTATTATGTGTCTTATAACTTTAGAAGCCTTTTTAAACCTCACATGCATGTTAAATGTTCTCCTGCAACAGGGTGATCAAATTAAGATCTTACATCTGTAGTTAACGTTTATGGGTGTGAGTCTTCAGCTCTTATTCTTCTGTCCCATCTGTATATTTTCTCTTGTCAGGATGTGGATCTGGTCGTGGGAACAATGTGGGGAGTCTAGCCTGGTGCTACTGCGGTTCCTCACCCTGGCTTTGTCTGTAGGGAACCTCTCAACCAGGGTACGCTCTCCACCTCTCTCTTACTTTGTCTATGCATATGATGGCCCATCGCTTATACACACACACCTTTCTTTCTCTGTTTTTCTCTATTTGCCAGTTGTTCACTCACGCACTCTTGCTCCGTCTTTCTGTCCCTCTCATCTTCTGACTGGTCCTTCTTACATTAGTTCTCTCACAAAAACCCACAGCTGTTTTCTCTCACTCCTTTTACAAGGAGAGCACAACAGTAGATATCATTTGTCTCCACTTCACTCAGATTGTCAGAGTGGCTAGACATGCTTATAATTAGTCACACTGTGTGTACAGGGCCCTGTTCTGCTGTTGTTCTCTAAGGGTGCTGTGTTGTGTCTAGGAGGAAGGGGCAGCCTCCAACAGTCTGGAGGATGAGCTGGAGTCCACCACATACTGGTGGGGGGAGTGGGCCAAGTGGACCGCCTGCACGCGCACCTGTGGAGGTGGGGTCATGTCCCAGGAGAGGCACTGTCTCAAACAGAGGTCAGTCCACTGAAAGAAATATCCTATACTGTTCTGTTCTATTGTTATTCTATTCAATTATATTCTAAGCTGTTATTTTCTATTCTATTATACTCCATAAAGTTATTCATTTAGCACATGTATTAAATGTATGTATTTTCTATCCAAAGAAAGAAAGCAGCCGCTGGTAGAGACAACATGACCTGCACTGGCACTAAGAAAAAATACCTCCTCTGTAACACCAAGGTTAGCATCCATCTAGTACTGCCATCCCTTTTCCTGTCGTTAGCAAAATGCATGTTGACACATTACCCCACAACCCGAAGTACATGATGCAGAGGTTAATACAGCTCTTTTTCTTATCAATTGAGATATAATTAGCTTAAAAGGGGTAATCTGCAGGTATTACATACATTTCTGGACTTATAAAATAGTGATATGTACCCACTGATTTTTGAAGAATATAACTTATTATCAGGGCACAAGGCGAGACCCAGATGCAGACACAGGAGGCAGATGGTTGGAGTCTTACAATGTTTATTAATCCAAAAAGGAAGAGCAAGAGAATGGTCATGTACAGGCAAATGGTCAAAGCCAGCTCAGAGTCCAATAGGTACCGAAGTGCAGGCAGATTCAAGGTCAGGGCAGGCAGGATGATCAGGCAGGCAGGAAAGTAGTCCAGAGTCAGGCAGTGGTCAAAACCGGGACGACTAGCAAGAGAGAATAGAAAAGGAGTATGGTGAAAACCACACTGGTTGACTTGACTAAACATACAAGACGAACTGGCGCAGAGAGACAGGAAACACAGGGATAAATATACTGGGGAAAATAAGCGACACCTGGAGGGGGTGGAGACAATCACAGGGACAGGTGAAACAGATCAGGGCGTGACCACTTAGAAATGCTTCAGGAGCTTAGTTCAACTGTCGTACCAATCAGAACCCCAAATATAACATTGTTTAACTCCAATGTTTGTAAACAAAGTAAATGTAAACAAACACTGACAGCCTATAGCCTCAACACATGATTAAAACTATAATCTATGAATATAGTCTATGAATTTGAGTGGTTACATTTTTACAGCCCCATCCCTCAGCTTTTTACTGAAACAGTGGAGGGGAACCCCTTTGTTATTGTTTCAACAGCGGATTGCCCTTTAAGGTTTAGTGCTGTGGCCATTAACACTGGTCCTGAAGAGCAACAGGGTGAACAGGCTTTTGTTCCAGAGTTGCCAGACCCTGTCGCACCCTTTTATTACATATTGTAAAACCATTATAAAATAAAAAACACATGGAACAGACAGAAAAGTGTGTGTATATTTTCTGTCTTGTGCAGGACTGCCTTTCCTCTGGGAGAAGCTTCAGGGAAGAGCAGTGCTGGTCGTTCAACTCACAGGTCTACAATGGCAGGAACTACCACTGGAAACCCCTGTATCCGGGTAAAACAACCATATTAAACCCACTCAGCTCTGTGTCATTCCCTCCTGTGTGGCCTGTCCTCGAGGCTCGTTATTACACTGTGAACGCTGACCTTTGTGTCCATCCATCCATCCACAGATGACTATGTCCATATCTCCAGTAACCCATGTGACCTGCACTGCACCACAGCCGACGGCCAGAGACAGCTGATGGTTCCTGCTCGAGACGGAACATCCTGCAAGTACAGCAACTACAGAGGGGTCTGTGTGGACGGCAGATGTGAGGTTAGGGAACGCTTGTTTCTTCATCTGCCGAGGAAATGGCTTTGCATATTCTGTGAGAATGGCCGAAAGGCTTATTTTCCTGGTCACATGATAAAAGTGTATCAATACTTCTTCAACTGGCTTTGCATGTGCTGAAATGATTCAAGAAGATAATGATCTTGTTTGTGTTAACATAATTTCTGCAGCCAATCGGGTGTGATGGAGTGCTCTTCTCGCCCAATACACTGGATACGTGTGGAGTGTGTCAGGGGGATGGCAGCAGCTGCAGCAGGATCAATGGAAACTTCCGCCGCGGGGCCACCAGTTTGGGTACGAGTGTGTACGAGTGTGACAAGCCCCCCAAATATGTCACTGAAAGATAACTACAGACAGTTCAGAGCTGAGTCTGACAACAAGGTCTATGTGATTCTTAAGCCGATTCCTCTGATGTCCAGGCTATTTAGTTGCAGGTAAAATGGAGTCATCATAATGTTTCCTGTTTCCTGTCTCCAAGGTTACTCCTTTATCACAACAATCCCTGAGGGCTCCTGGGACATCCAGATCATTGAGAGGAAGAAGTCAGCTGATGTTTTGGGTGGGTACTTCCTTTTTATCCTGCTCCCTATGCCATCTATACAAACATTTCTAATGTCTCCTGTTGGTACGGTGTGATGTCATTAGGATCCATATAATTTAATGACAAGAAGAAGGTGTAAAACATTTTATTCAAGATTTTCAGCAAATACAAAGGGTATTTTCTCCCCCGCAATGGGATAACGATTAATCTTGATAGTGGGAAGTTGGTAAAGGAAATACATTAATCAACTGAAATTAATCAGATCATCTATATACTTTAATTTCCTTCGTGATCTCTTGAATTGACTTTATAGTATTCATTTATGGTCATGTATGGGGAGTAGAAATTCCAGTTTACAGTGAATATCAAAGATATGACCTTTCCATAGAGTCAACCAACCGGTCCTCCTCCAATGGTCCTCCATCCCCTCCATGAGACTATGTTCTATCCTATCTCCCACACAGCTGTGACTGATCAGGCGGGGAACTTCTTTTTCAATGGAAACTACAAGGTGGACAGCCCCCAGAACTTCCATGCGGCGGCTACCGTCTTCAAGGACCCGGCGGCCCATGGATGTGTATGAGACGGGAATCGAGTACATCGTAGCCAAAGGGCCCCTCAACCAGGCCATCAATGTTCTGGTACTGTATCCTGCTGAGGTCTGCTCTGCTCCCTCCCCTCGCCGAGCAGCCAGGGCCTCTGGGTAATCTCTAATTTAGAAGTAGTGTACACGTATCCAGTAACTTGTAGGTGCAGGGTACAAAATCCCACGTAATTTCAACAAAAAAATAATATGTGATGACGTTTAATCAACGTGGAAAACTGATTGGATTTGCAAAAAGTCATCAACGTAAGGGAATTGCTTCCTTTATATGTGCAATTGACTGAGTTTGGTAGGAGAGAGCAGGAGGCAATGGGTGAGCTCTCTGGTGCTATTTTGTCTGCTCATAGGTGTGGAACCAGAATGGTCGTATCCCTTACATYACGTACGAGTACACCGTCCTGAGAGAGTCCCTGTCCCCCGTCCCTCAACCTCCCGTCTACACTGGCCCCGACAGCACCGCCCCAGGGGTTTCCGTGGAGATGGGCAGTATGGTGGCCCCCAACGGGAGCACGTATGACAAGGTGGCCCCTGAGACCCAGAGGAACCAGGTGCTGAAACAGGGGGCCAAGGCGGCAGGGGCCGAGGGCCAGAAAGGCCAGGAGACCAACGAGGTGTATGAGGAGACAGGAGCCATCGACTGTCACCAGGACAGCCCAACCCCACCACAATACACAGGTAACACCAGCATACTAGAAACCAAAAAACCAATACTATAACCATAACACAAATAATCCTAATTATACATTACCCCAATGCACAAGTGATTAACGCAGGTAACTGGGAGGGATGGAGGGTGGGAGAGAGGGATAGAGGGATAGAGGGAGGGAGAGAGAGTAGTTCTCGACGTGCAGACTGTGCAGTTCTCCCCCTGAACTACTGTATGTATCACCATATAAATCAGTTCACCACTCAGATATCAGATGAGATAAAATGTTGTTTAAAAAAAAAAAGAGAGTCCTCGCTGCTGGCCCTTTGGAGTCCTGCATTATTCACAGGAATATATACAAAGAGGAGCTGGGGGAGATGAAAAATTCAGAGAGCTCTGGCATTTTCTCCTTTTTTTAAATGGCTGCATCACAAACATGAGTGGTAATGAGTGCAGGCCGACCTGCCTGTACCAAGCTCTCAGACAGCCCTTCCACTTAGACTGTGGGTCAGCTATGCAGGGAGTTTGGCCATTGGGTGAGACCGAGGCCCTCTACTGCCTTAAGGAATATGTTGAAAGGCTTTGTGTGCTGTTTTGTTGTAGTGCACAAACTGCACATAAAACTCCTCTTTTATTAAAGAAGCACCAGGAGTTTTTCCTGACCACCTGACCAGGAAACACCTCTGGTGCGACTTAGTATAAGGCTTTCTCCCACTTTAATAATTTCTCTATCTTTCCACGCCCCTCTTGTTATCCCAACAGACGGCAACAGCAGTCACACAGGTAGTGTAGCAGTCCCTGCCCCGGCAGCCAGCAGGCCTTTAGAGGAGGGGCCAGACTCAGAGAACCTCATCTGGAGAGTCTTGCTGGGCGAGCAGATTGGTCCAGATGAGCTGCTCACTAACATCTCAACCAATCAGCTCCTGACGAAGGGAGAGGGAGTGTTCTCGTTGGAGGTGGACTATAGCAGTGTGGAGCAGGGAGGCCTGTTCCCCCTCAACAGCTCTCTGGGGGAGTTCAGTCTGGGCCCGCGGAGGAATGATACTGGAGACCTGCTGTTCCCCAACAGGACGCTGCTGACGGGGATGAGGAGCAACAATCGCACCAACAGAACCAGGTAGAGTAAGGAGGGATCCACACAATGTTGAGCAGAAGTAAAGAGGCAATGTTGGCCCAACGTCAGCTTGCTATCTGGTATAGGAACCCATCCAAACAATACCACTTCAGAAGCCCATCCACAACCCCTATGGTCTTCCTCTTCCACCTCTAATACTCTTCACTTAGTGATGCTGCTACTGAGCGGTTAGAGTGAACACTACAGACCCACTGGGCACACACTGGTTGAATCAACGTTGATCCATGTCAATTCAATGAAATTACGTTGAACCAACGTGGAATAGATGTTGAATTGACGTCTGTGCCCAGTGGGGAGTCCTTCTCTCTCTAAGTAAGGATTGAAGTGAAGAGCTGTGACGATACCAGTATCGCAATATGTTTTCCATGGAAAAAAGGAAAACACGAAGCAGACCTAACTCTTTGGTCCTTTAAAAGCCTGCTTTGTAAAATATAGCTTGGAAAATATTTACATGTGACTGTGGATGACAACATAATGATGTTTGTTTCCAACATTAAGGCTGTTTTCCTAAAGAAGTTAAATTCGCTTCGTGTTTTGTTTCCTTACCACGATACTGACGCGTATCGCGATATTGGTATCGTCCCGGCCTTACTGGAGTGAGTCATTTCAAGGCCCGGAGCAGAGGGGCATGTAAAAGGGCTGGATATTCTTGTCAGGAAAAGGGCCCATGCTGCTGGCTGGGCTGGCTGGGGGAATGGAATGTGCTCCAGGCTGGCTTCTGGCCCCATCCATCCCTTACTTCTTTTTTCTTTTTGAGACATCCAAAGAATCGCATGGAGAGGAGACAGCCAAAGAAGCACATGGAGAGGAGACAGCCAAAGAATCACATAGAGACGAGACAGCCAAAGAATCTCATGGAGAGGAGACAGCCAAAGAATCACATGGAGAGGAGACAGCCAAAGAATCACATGGAGAGGAGACAGCCAAAGAACACACACACACACACACACACACACACACACACACACACACACACACACACACACACACACACCCCCCCCCACACCTGTCCCACCATCCACTCCAAAGTATAGCTCCACCCACCTCAGTCCACTCGGCACCTCCCATTGGGGCCACAGGTTGGCTCTTACAGGCGCGGCGCTCCAGGGGCCTCTCCGCTCTGCCAGGGTGCAGAGGTCACTGTACACAGAGCTGTCCAGCCCGGGGGACAGCATCTTCCAGCAGCGCACCAGACGGAACTGGAAGCCCTCACCACAGGTACGAGAACACTCACTCCAGCTGCTCGCCTCCCACCTGAGGGGGAGGGATGCAATAGAGCAGAGTTCAGGACAATTAGATATCTTCTGAAGTAAATGAAATTGAATATAATAAAATGGTAATGGCCAAGAGGCAAACATTGTTCTCAAAAGAATTTTGCAATCAACTTCAAGAATCGTCCGACTGGTAAACAGTCCTTTAAGTACTTCTCAGGTGTTTTTTTCTGGTGCATACCTGGGCTGACACTCCCCCAATGCAGAAGTCATGAACAGGCTCAGGTCGGGTCATAGTGTCACAGTGCATGTCATTCACCTCAGCGCCGTCGTAGCGAACACACATGGCAAAGACTTTGACACTCCTGCAGCAGAAATTACAACTTACAATTTCATAACTAAAATACATACTGTGTGTGTGTGTGTGTGTGTGTGTGTACCTATAGAGCAGGTGGAGGAGCAGGGTTCCTGAGAAGACAGTTTCCAGCGGTACATGTCTGCAGGGCTCAGCTTCAAGTTCTTCTGCAGGAACCTCTGATTAGTCCTGTCAAACACAACATGACAATAAGGTTTCACAATGTTTCCCCATGTCAAACAAGACATGACCAGGCCTTCACAGTAAACCCACTGAACCCCAGCTCTCTCTCTCTCTCCACACACACACAACACACACAACACACAACACACACACAACACACACACACCACACACACACAACACACACACACACACACACACACACACACACACACACACACACACACACACACACACAACCACACCGGCTGATTCACCTCACCCTCCAAATCATAACAGCCAGCGACATTCTGTTTTCATTAATTCACATAAAAGTGACATGAACATTCTTGTCATATCACTGGCGGGTTTTTTTATAGCCAGAGCAGAGATGTTTATTTGAAAATACACAGGAACTTTGAATCATTCTTAACCGGCGTATCTCAGTGCAACTGTGACTAATTCCTGCACATTTATCCCTAGAGGTGACTACAGTCTGACAGTATGTTTCTTCCCAGTCATATTTTTCACTTTGCCGCAAATACCTTGAATTATTTGCTTTTAAGTGGCAGTATCCCATTTTTTCTCCTCCTCCTCCTCCTCCTTCCCTTCCTCCTTTTCCTCTCATCTGTCCCCCTCCTTCTCCTCCTCCTCCTCCTCTCCTCCAATCCGTTCTTCTCCCAGGGCAGGGGAAGACAGGGTGTGTCATGTGAATGTGTTTATGGGGCTCTGGCAGGAGAACTGGCAAAGCGGTGTTTGGACACAGTGCAGGGAAGCCAACATGAATTATAAATATGATGGGAATGCTACCCCAGCCAGCCCTGCGCTTTGGCTGTCTCCTCTCCATGTGATTCTTTGGCTGTCTCCTCTCCATGTGATTCTTTGGTGTCTCCTCTCCATGAGATTCTTTGGCTGTCTCCTCTCCATGTGATTCTTTGGCGGTCTCCTCTATGTGATTCTTTGGCTGTCTCCTCTCCATGTGATTCTTTGGCTGTCTCCTCTCCATGTGATTCTTTGGCTGTCTCCTCTCCATGTGATTCTTTGGCTGTCTCCTCTCCATGAGATTCTTTGGCTGTCTCCTCTCCATGTGATTCTTTGGGGTCTCCTCTATGTGATTATTTGGCTGTCTCCTCTCCATGTGATTCTTTGGCTGTCTCCTCTCCATGTGATTCTTTGGCTGTCTCCTCTCCATGAGATTCTTTGCTGTCTCCTCTCCTGTGTCTTTGCTGTCTCCTCTCCATGTGATTCTTTGGCTGTTCTCCTCTCCATGTGATTCTTTGGCTGTCTCCTCTCCATGAGATTTCTTTGGCTGTCTCGTCTCTATGTGATTCTTTGGCTGTCTCCTCTCCATGTGCTTCTTTGGCTGTCTCCTCTCCATGCGATTCTTTGGATGTCTCAAAAAGAAAAAAGAAGTAAGGGATGGATGGGGCCAGAAGCCAGCCTGG
>NC_036855.1:13693951-13753918 GCF_002910315.2 Salvelinus sp. IW2-2015
TGTTTATGGGGCTCTGGCAGGAGAACTGGCAAAGCGGTGTTTGAGCACAGTGCAGGGAAGCCAACATGAATTATAATATGATGGAATGCTACCCCAGCCGCCCTGCGCTTTGGCTGTCTCCTCTCCATGTATTCTTTGCTGTCTCCTCTCCATGTGAGTTTCTTTGGCTGTCTCCTCTCCATGAGATTCTTTGGCTGTCTCCTCTCCATGTGATTCTTTGGCGGTCTCCTCTATGTGATCCTTTGGCTTCTCCTCTCCATGTGATTCTTTGGCTGTCTCCTCTGCCCATGTGATTCTTTGGCTGTCTCCTCGTCCATGTGATTCTTTGGCTGTCTCCTCTCCATGATTGATTCTTTGGCTGTCTCCTCTCCATTGATTGTCTTTGGCGTCTCCTCTATGTGATTATTTGGCTGTCTCCTCTCCATGTGATTCTTGGCTGTCTCCTCTCCATGTGATTCTAGTGTGTGTGTGTGTGTGTGTGTGTGTGTGTGTGTGTGTGTGTGTGTGTGTGTGTGTGTTGTATTTGCCATGGTAGTTCCAATGGCAGGTACAGAAATGACTGAGTAGGAACACTATAGTAGCTAGATTGTTGCATCCTACTGTTTGAGCAACTGTAGGTGATATTGAAGGTGAGTGTGTCCTCTCTCCTCTTTCCTGTACAGTGTCCAGCGAAGTGTGGCCTCAGGGCCCAGGTGACCCGGGAGGTCAGGTGTTCAGATGAAACCAAGTCATGTGATCCCCTGACCCGCCCCCTTAACACCAAGAACTGCACAGGCCCGCCCTGCGAGCGCCAGTGGACTGTGTCAGAGTGGGGGCCGGTGAGTACACTACTTCCACTCATTACTACATTTCTATGGTACGTTGATGACTGATACAAAGTGATTGCACTGGCTGTTTCTCTGGATCAGTAATACTATGTGTTATTGCCGTGTCATCCCCGTTGAAACTGTGACCTCTGCAGTGCTCTGGGTCGTGTGGCCAGGGGAAGATGGTACGTCACGTGTACTGTAAGACACCAGAGGGCCGTGTGGTGCCTGAATCCCAGTGCTCTCCGGAGAATAAGCCCCTGGCAATCCACCCCTGTGGGGAGAAGGACTGTGCCCCACACTGGCTCACTCAGGACTGGGAGAGTGTAAGGCAACTGGGTCGTTTTGTTGATGTTCTGTTGATGTTCTGTCGGATGTTTTATTGATGTTCTGATGATGTTCTATATATGGTTTCTTAATGATCTGTTTGCGACAATGTTACCTTGATGTTCTCTTGATGTTCTGCTGGTGTTCTCTTGATGTTTTGACAATGTTATCCCAATGTACTGTTGATGTTCTATATATGTTTTCTTGACGTTCTCTTGGTTCGATATTCATTAGCTGAGAGCAGTCTTTTTTTCCTCTCAGTGTAACACGACATGTGGCCGCGGTGTGAAGTGGAGAATTGTGCAGTGCGCCGGCATCACTGCTGGGAAGTTCCAGACCCACGACGACGAGGCTTGTGGTGCCAGTAAGAGGCCAGAGGACGAGAACACCTGCTTCGAGAGGCCCTGTTTCAAGTGGTACACCACGCCCTGGTCTGAGGTGAATACCATTTCAACCATGACATTGTTCACAAAGGCAGTCGGTCACACTCACCTGCTACAAATATCATACCCCCAAGATATGTT
The DNA here is from genome assembly GCF_002910315.2 of Salvelinus sp. IW2-2015. Lineage (NCBI taxonomy): Eukaryota > Metazoa > Chordata > Actinopteri > Salmoniformes > Salmonidae > Salvelinus > Salvelinus sp. IW2-2015. The sequence continues at coordinate 13,695,609 of NC_036855.1, forward strand.
AACCTCTGACCATTACAATAACAGGGGACGTTAGCATTTTGGGGGGGGTATGATATTGGTGCTGCTGTAACGTTCTAACTCATCATTATTCACAATTAATTCAGAACTATCCATAATCATGGTAGCATCCACATTACTGTAGAGTTGTTTAGAAACAAATTATATTCTTTTACAATAAAAGTGACTCCAAATCTGACACAATGCATCATTTATCATTCGTTTCTATTTGGCACAAGATGATAATCTGAAACACAACCAAAACAAATAGCAAATCCATCCAACAAGTTTGTAGAGTCACAAGCTTGATGTTGTCATTGCGTGCTAGGAATGTGGACCGAATACTAAACGTTTGACTAATTTAATACACACATAAGAGAATTTGTACCAATACTTTTGGGCCCCTAAAATGGTGGGACTATGTATCATCACATTAAATCTGACAACCTGCACTTTTTTTTACCTTTATTTGACTAGGCAAGTCAGTTAAGAACAAATTCTTATTTTCAATGACAGCCTAGGACCCGACAGGTTTTTACCTTGTCAGCTCAGGGATTCGATCTTGCAACCTTTCGGTTATTAGTCCAACGCTCTAACCACTAGGCTACCCTGCCGCCCACTTCAACCTCATATTCATTGTATCATTTCAAATCCAAAGTGATGGAGTAAAGAGCCAAAGCAACAAAAAATGTGTCACTGTACCAATACTTTGGAGCTCACTGTAGATGGTGTTCTATTAAAGACAACAAAATCATCCAATCAAATTGTATTTGTCACATGCGCCAAATACAACAGGCGTAGTAGACCTTACCATGAAACGCTTACTCACGAGCCCTTAACCAACAATGCAGAGTTTTAAAAAGTAATTAAGAAAAATGTGCTAAATGAGCGAAATAAATAAGAATAACAAGACTTTATACAAGGGATACCAGTACAGAGTCAAAGAGCCGTGCTGCTGTGTTCATTCCTCAGTTCACTAAGACACGTGGTGTGGGTGTCCGGATGAGAGACGTGAAGTGCTACCAGGGCAGGGAGATCGTGAGAGGTTGTGTTCCAGTGATGTAGCGCTATTTCTTTTTGGTGAGGGAGCGCAAGTTTCTCAAGTTTGTACCGGCAAATATAGACTATTAAATATCATTGTAAACTAAGCAAAAAAAGAAATTTTCAGGACCCTGTCTTTCAAAGATAATTCGTAAAAATCCAAATAACTTCACAGATCTTCATTGTAAAGGGTTTAAACACCGTTTCCCATGCTTGTTCAATGAACCATAAACAATTAATGAACATGCACCTGTGGAACGGTCGTTAACACACTAACAGCTTACAGACGGTAGGCAATTAAGGTCACAGTTATGAAAACTTAGGACACTAAAGAGGCCTTTCTACTGACTCTGAAAAACACCAAAAGAAATATGCCCAGGGTCCCTGCTCATCTGCGGGAACGTGCCTTAGGCATGCTGCAAGGAGGCTTGAGGACTGCAGATGTGACCAGGGCAATAAATTGCAATGTCCGTACTGTGAGACGCCTAAGACAGCACTACAGGCAAACAGGACGGATAGCTGATCGTCCTCACAGTGGCAGAGCACGTGTAACAACACCTGCACAGGATCATTACATCCGAACATCACACCTGCGGGACAGGTACAGGATGGCAACATCAACTGCCCGAGTTACACCAGGAATGCACAATCTCTCCATCAGTGCTCAGACTGTCCGCAATAGGCTGAGGGAGGCTGGATTGAGGGCTTGTAGGCCTGTTGTAAGGCAGGTCCTCACCAGACATCACCGGCAACAACGTCGCCTATGGGCACAAACCCACCGTCGCTGGACCAGACAGGACTGGCAAAAAGTGCTCTTCACTGACGAGTCACGGCTTTGTCTCACCAAGGGTGATGGTCGGATTCGCGTTTATCGTCGAAGAAATGAACGTTACACCGAGGCCTGTACTCTGGAGCGGGATCGATTTGGAGGTGGAGGGTCCATCATGGTCTGGGGCGGTGTGTCACAGCATCATCGGATTGAGCTTATTGTCATTGCAGGCAATCTCAACACTGTGCGTTACAGGGAAGAGATCCTCCTCCCTCATGTGGTACCCATCCTGCAGGCTCATCCTGACATGACCCTCCAGCATGACAATGCCACCAGCCATACTGCTCATTCTGTGTGTGATTTACTGCAAGACAGGAATGTCAGTTTTATGCCATGGCCAGCGAAGAGCCCGGATCTCAATCTCATTGAGCACGTCTGGGACCTGTTGGATCGGAGGGTGAGGGCTAGGGCCATTCGCCCCAGAAATGTCCGGGAACTTGCAGGTGCCTTGGTGGAAGAGTGGGGTAACATCTCACAGCAAGAACTGTCAAATCTGGTGGAGTCCATGAGGAGGAGATGCACTGCAGTACTTAATGCAGCTGGTGGCCACACCAGATACTGACTGTTACTTTTGATTTTAACATCCCCCCCTCCCCTTTGTTCAGGAACACATTATTCCATTTCTGTTAGTCACATGTCTGTGGAACTTGTTCCGTTTGTGTCTCAGTTGTTGAGTCTTGTTATGTTCATACAAATATTTACACATGTTAAGTTTGCTGAAAATAAACGTAGTTGACAGTGAGAGGACGTTTATTTTTGTTGTTGAGTTTAGAATAGGCCTATGCATCAAATGCATCCTCAAATTGCAACGTCTGCCTATGCCCACGCATATTGTACATTTTTAATAAGCTCAAACGCTAAGTTAGGCTGTGGGAATGTGGTTTTACATCTTCTGGAATGACTGTTTCGTGGGTGAATTAAAGCAGATGGTGATAAAAAACTATTAGCCTTGCTTGTGGGCCTATTTAAAAAAAAATCTTAGCATATATCCTGCCTAGTGGCGCGCTCTGTTAAGTTTTGGCCACATGAGGAAAACAATTACACTATTCAGCTTCTGATAAGAAATGACTTAGGAGTTGTTTTGGGTGTAACATTTTATAGGCCTACTATCCTACAGTTGAAGTCGGAAGTTTACATCCACTTAGGTTGAAGTCATTAAAACTCGTTTTTCAACCATTCCACAGATTTCTTGTTAACAAACTATAGTTTTGGCAAGTCGGTTAGGACATCTACTTTGTGCATGACACAAGTAATTTTTCCAACAATTATTTACAGACAGATTATTTCACTCATAATTCACTGTATCACAATTCCAGTGGGTCAGAAGTTTACATACACTAAGTTGACTGTGCCTTTAAACAGCTTGGAAAATTCCAGAAATTGATGTCATGGCTTTAGAAGCTTTAGAAGAACATTGTAGACCTCCACAAGTCTGGTTCATCCTTGGGAGCAATTTCCAAACGCCTGAAGGTACCACGTTCATCTGTACAAACAATAGTACGCAAGTAAAACCCCATTGGACCACGCAGCCGTCATACCGCTCAGGAAGGAGACTAGAGATGAACGTACTTTGGTGGGAAAAGTGCAAATCAATCCCAGAACAACAGCAAAGGACCTTGTGAAGATGCTGGAGGAAACTGGTACGAAAGTATCTATATCCACAGTAAAACAAGTCCTATATCGACATAACCTGAAAGGCCGCTCAGCAAGGAAGAAGCCACTGCTCAAAACGCCATAAAAAAGCCAGACTACGGTTTGCAACTGCACGTGGGGACAAAAATTTTACTTTTTGGAGAAATGTCCTCTCGTCTGATGAAACAGATAGAACTGTTTGGCCAGGATGACCATCATTATGTTTGTAGGAAAAAGGGGAGTCTTGCAAGCCGAAGAACACCATCCCAACCGTGAAGCACGGGAGTCCAGCATCATGTTGTGGGGGTGCTTTGCTGCAGGAAAGACTGGTGCACTTCACAAAATAGATGGCATCATGAGGCAGGAAAATTATGTGGATATATTGAAGCAACATCTCAAGACATCAGTCAGGAAGTTAAAGCTTGGTCGCAAATGGGTCTTCCAAATGAACAATGACCCCAAGCATACTTCCAAAGTTGTGGCAAAATGACTTAAGGACAACAAAGTCAAGGTATTGGAATGGCCACAAAGCCCCTACCTCAATCCCATAGAACATTTGAGGGCAGAACTGAAAAAGCATGAGTCCTACAAACCTGACTCAGTTACACCAGCTCTGTCAGGAGCAATGGGCCAAAATTCCACTCAATTTACTGTAGGAAGTTTGCAGAAGGCTACCCGAAACGTTTGACCCAAGTTAAACAATTTTAAGGCAATGCTACCAAATACTATTTGAGTATATGTAAACTTCTGACCCACTGTAAATGTGATGAAAGAAATAAAATCTGAAATAAATCATTCTCTCTAGTATTATTCTGACATTTCACATTCTTAAAATAAAGTGGTGATCCTAACTGACCTAAAACAGGAAATTTTTACTCTGATTAAATGTCAGGAATTGTGAAAAACTGAGTTTAAATGTATTTGGCTAAGGTGTATCTAAACTTCAGACTTCAACTGTATATGCTATTATATTCAGTTATGTTATGTAAAATGCTAATTAATCATTGTGATCTTGGGAAACATTGATTCAGCTTTGATCTAACTTTACTATACGAGCACCGTTGTGAGAAGTGATCATCTTCTATTTGTAATAATAGTAAGTGATGAGTATGACTACTCGGTGTAGGGAACAGATCTTGATGAAGGTTATTTTAAGCGATTTGAGTGACTTTCTAATTGTGGTGCTGAAAGAACAGCACCGTAACCAAGTGGTCACATATTGTTCTGGGTTCGACTGCGCAAGAGGGGGTCCGTGGAGTCTTATGAACATCAAGGCAGACACGCCGTGAAGTTGGATCCTAGATCTTGTTGGTGTGATGCGGTGGATCAGTTTGTCTGCATACGCAATATAGGTGGTACGTTTCCGTAACCTAAGCACTCAGACAGTAGGGCGAGTTCAAGTGTGTCGTACATGAGCCCCAAGTCGATTACAAACTGTTTTGAGGACAGCCGTTTTAGCAACCCCTGGCAGAGTTTTCTGTCTCTGGCTGTTCTTGTTACGTCAGATTTGGCCCGCTCAAAGTGGTCAAGCCTCCGACAAATGGGCCTCGGTACACACGCCTAGTTATTCATCATTCGCGCCACTGCCAGAGAGAGAGAATACAGGGAAGAAACCACCATTTACCTACTTATAGGCTGCTACACATTTATTTCGCTTATCATTCTATAATTTCCATGGAATGTTTGTGGTAATTAAATATAATTTATTTATAATTTATCAGAATGAATTTGAATTACCAGCTCTGTGTATTCTCAAATTGAAAAAAAGTGAGGGAGCGCCACTCCCCAGCGCAACTGCAGCACTATACCCCTGGTATACCCCTGGTATAACCCTGGTATAACCCTGGTATACCCCTGGTATAACCCTGGTATAACCCTGGTATAACCCTGGTATACCCCTGGTATAACCCTGGTATAACCCTGGTATAACCCTGGTATAACCCTGGTATACCCCTGGTATAACCCTGGTATACCCCTGGTATAACCCTGGTATAACCCTGGTATACCCCTGGTATAACCCTGGTATAACCCTGGTATAACCCTGGTATAGTGCTGACGTGTGGTGTGTTCACTCCCCAGTGCACTAAGACATGTGGTGTGGGTGTCCGGATGAGAGACGTGAAGTGCTACCAGGGCAGGGAGATCGTGAGAGGTTGTGACCCCCTGACCAAGCCTGTGGCCAAGCAGACCTGTGCCCTGCAACCTTGTCCCACTGAACCCCCAGGTACGTAAGCAAAAGCCTGGTCCCAGATCTGTTTGTGCTGTCTTGCCAACTCCAATGACCATAGGACTTAGCAAGACAACAAACAGATCTGGGATCAGGTTATGTAAGCAGCAAATCACTCTGGCAACTTTAGGAGAGTTACAGTCTAGTCATAGGCAAAAGTCAACCGCGGAAAACAGCATGTTTAAAGCACTTGTTTTTAATTGTATTATTTAAGTACACCTCTTTCTTTCATAACAGCATAAGGTCCTGAGCATTTAGATTGTGGAGGTAAAAAAGGCATTGATTGATTAATTAATAAGTTAATTGATAGGTTTATCATTACAGTATTTTCGGATCGTGATAAGGCTACTTTTTCCATATCATTGAACATATCATATATGTCTCTCTGCCATGCAGATGAGAGCTGTCAGGACCGTCCCACCACCAACTGCTCTCTGGCTCTGAAGGTGAACCTGTGCAGTCACTGGTACTACAGCAAAGCCTGCTGCCACTCCTGCAGGGTCCAGCACGCCTCTTAGTATTGCCTAACACCTACAAAACCTTACCCTGCAGCTCTCCAACCCCCACTCCCTACCCCCTACCTCCAGCAGACCCCCACAAACCCCTTACCTCCAACCACTGCAAACCCATACCCGCAACCCACTTACTTCCAGCCAAAGACCCCTCTACCCCAGACTACTAGTCAACAAACTACCCCCCAGTAGGTTACTCTATTAACCTCCAGTAGGTTACTCTATTACCCTCCAGTAGGTTACTCTACTACCCCCCAGTAGGTTACTCTACTACCCCAGTATGTTACTCTATTACCCCCCAGTAGGTTACTCTACTACCCCCAGTAGGTTACTCTATTACCCCCCCAGTAGGCTACTCTACTACCCCCAGTAGTTACTCTACTACCCCCCAGTTGGTTACTCTAACTACCCCCAGTAGGTTACTCTACTACCCCCAGTATGTTTACTCTAACTACCCCCCAGTAGGTTACTCTACTACCCCCCAGTGGTTACTCTATTACCCTCCAGTAGGTTACTCCATTACCCCCAGTAGGTTACTCTACTACCCCCAGTATGGTACTCTATTACCCACCAGTATGTTACTATATTACCCTCCAGTTGGTTACTCTACTACCCCCAGTAGGTTACTCTACTACCCCCAGTATGTTACTCTATTACCCTCCCGTAGGTTACTTCTACTTACCCCCCAGTTGGTTACTCTACTACCCCCAGTTGGTTACTCTATTACCCTCTCGTAGGTTACTCTACTACCCCCCAGTTTGGTTACTCTACTACCCCCCAGTATGTTACTCTATTACCTCCAGTTGGTTACTCTATTACCCCCCCTCCAGTAGGTTACTTTACTACTACCCCCCCCCCCCCAATAACTCTATTACCCTCCAGTAGGTTACTCTACTACCCCCCCCCCCCCCCAATAGGTTACTCTACTACTACCCCCCAGTAGGTAACTCTATTACCCTCCAGTAGGTTATTCTACCACTACCCCCCCTCCCACGTAGGTTACTCTACTACCCCCCAGTAGGTTACACTACTACCCCCCCAGTAGGCTACAGTATATCTATAGGGCCTGATCCAAATGAGAAGGAACACTAGAATATGATAAAGTCTTCAGTCTGAACCACAACGACATACCTTTCTTTCAGAGAGGTTGTCAATTGGGCACATGCAAAGAACGACACCCTGAAGTACTAAGAGTCAAGGGGGATAGATGAGAGAGCGAAGAGTGAACTGGTGCGTCTATTTGTGTCTTTTGAAGAGAGAATCCTACCCCAGAAATCTCTTCAACCATCGCTGTCATTGCTCCAAATATTAACAACTTATTAAGAGAGGGGTCCACACTGATGTGGAAAGATATATTAAATTATTTCCTGGTTGACTATACTGCATGTCTAGTCTGAATTTAAGATAAATATTGACTATGAATATTATTTAATTATCTTTTAAATGAGTGTGTGGCACAGGAAAGGTGTCTATACTGAGTGTTATCCTTAACTATGATATCAGAAATAGTACAATACAGTGTAACTGCCCCATTTTAGTTTTTATTATTGGGCCCATACTGCTATTTTTTGCAGAACATACAATTTATTTATTGCTCATCACACATGACTTTATCAATCATGGCATATAATTCATGAAGTTACTAAATGCCAGGTAGTTAAGTGTGAATGAGAGAGTGAATTTAGAGGTTAAGACTAAAGACATATGGTATGGCCATACAGTTATCCCATTCATGGACTGAAATATTCTTGACACTTGAAAAGGTTGAATTACATTGAAGAGTTTGTGTCTCATTTTTTACAATATATATCTAGTGTACTGTTTTTGTGTAACTGATACCTCTTTGTACAAAGAAGTAATCAGCTTTTGTACTGTTGTTAACTGAAGTCCTCAATGTATTTACCTGTATTTCGATTAAAAACTGTAAATTATAGCTGTTTCTTTGATTGATTTGTTGTGTTCAGCATACAAAAAACATGCACAAATTGTTCTATCTGTTTATTGTTGACGCTATTTGTACAATGTAAAACGCTGTATTCCACATATGGTTCATCCATAGTAGTTGATGGGAAATGCATATACCAGGACCTGATGCCACCTGCTGGTTTCTGGATAGGGCTCTCCCTCTCACATTTACTGCTGAAATAAAACACAAATATCCTATACACCAAGAAGACAAAACACTGTTAAATCAAACAAAACATGCCATGTTACAGTTTTGGGGGAAATCAAAAAGGGTTTGGCCACCCATACTTGCCAAGTAAACAGTACACACATTACTAGAGCAACCAACTCAATTGACATACACTAATTTTTTATTGTGGAACTTGAAGTATATGACTTGACAATGAGCTACATGAAAATCACTTCAAATATATATTTAAACATATTTTCCCTTTAAGTTTGAACCAAATGAGCTCTTAAAATAGTTATGTTTCCTCTCTATGAAGAATATATTGAGAGGACACTCAAAACTGAAACAAAAACACTTCAGAGGATTTGAGAATCAGGCTAATGAGACTAAGATATTAGGGTTCTGTCCTTATTTTAGCAGCTTACAGTACCTTATGTGTCATCACCTATACATAAACCCCAAGAAAATGTACAGTACAGATATCACACAACATACACAGTTATTACTATGCCTCGGAGGTGGCACCACAGGTCCCAGAGTGGTGCGGCGATTCTTTTTTTCCTGGGGCCCACAGTTTTTCCTGATATGGTAACCTAACGAGGTTAAACTCTGGACCTTATATGGTATGACATGATTCATCAGATGTAAAAAATAAAAATAAATTTAAAAAAGGTTTCATATGGGCTATGATGAGAGCAGCGTTTTCTAATCAGGTCACGTTTTTAATAACCAGGAGAAAAATAACCTGGCCATGGGGAGGATGAAAACGCTGTCAAACTGCAGCAACCTGTTCATATGAGTTATATTTTAAAGCTAGACTAACAGGGTTTTTCTCTACACAGACATAGATACAGCAATATGATTGGATAATTGGATAATAGAACTCACAGGGCTTAGCTTGCTTTATGCAAGTTTGCATTGTGGAGGCCTGCCCTCTGCAACTGTAGGCCTAATAAAACATTTAACTCACAGTCTATGTCAGCTATTGTGTTTATTCGTTACTTCTGGTTAATCATTTTGGATAGAAAAGGTCTAGGCAGCCCAAGTTTGAATATAAACCAAATATGATCCCGTTCACATGTTCTCCTAACACAAACAAATGGAGCAATAAATTCATAACGTTTCCGCTTCGTTTACCCCGGCCAGAGGTAGACCAACCGGCTGGCAGATGGCGTTATTATTCCTTGTACGTCGTTTGTCATCTGCGTCCAACAGGAACGTATTCAGCCGGCTATACACTTGTGTCCCATGGCCATTGGCTCGTACATAAAACATATTTTTTCAGGCTGCAAAGGCGTCAGTTTCCTCGTTAACTAGCTTTAATGCCGAACCGGCAAAAAAAACCATTTTCGAATGGCTAATGCTACTTCCTGATGTTGTACACAGCGTTCAGCCAGGGGTACGCAACCTACTGTTGCAACCTGATTGGCTGAACATCAGGAAGTAGCATCAGCCACTCTAGCATGGTGGTGGAAAATTGTGTTTTATTAACAGGGTGGAGGGTTATTAAGATAGCATATGGAATTGTTTTAATACGGCCATACCAATGATCGTTTAGCTATTTGATTTAGAATTGTAAGACCTCTTAAGGTATCCAAAATATATATTTAAAAAAATATTTGATGAAACATTGAATTTGGCCTTACTGCTATTAGCCCATAGAAACAGATTCACTGCATGGGACAACAGATAGTCCCCAAAAAATCAAAAGGAAGTTTGTTCTGAAGTATATCTGAGAGATATAAGAAAGATCAGGAAACTATTTATATATTTTTTACACCTATTTAACCCCAGATTTTAGGCACTAAACTACTTCCATATATACTTCCATTCATTTTTTAAACTTGTACCGGGTACCTTCAGGCGAGGCTTGTGTTCGTCCGAGAGCAAAACAAGAAGGGGTCATATTATTGTGTAGGCCAAACCGCTAAAGACGTTTTCGTGAGAAGACCGATTTTCGGGATGTCTCATGGTCTGACAAACACCAAATCCTGCTGTAGTTCTGCCACCTTTCACCGCAGTTGCGGAAGGGCGACATCGGCGAATGTGGTGGATTGAAACGCATCCAAAGCATCCAAGCAAATCTATCTAGCTTAAACAGATGGATTTTGATATTATGCTAATTACTATTTTGCCGTTGGAAATCGACTCGAGGGGGTTAAGGGGACACACTCTTTTCACGCTCCTTCGATACAAAGTGATTGTCATAGCAGGATAGGAGAGAATTTACGCGAACCCTTTTCCTAACCTTTGCCTCAGTCTCATAACTTTCTATGGTAATTATCCTAACCTGCTGTGTATGTTCTCCTAACCTCCTACGAAAACATCAATTCTTTATAGAAGTGGCGTGAAAAGAGTGTTTCCCTTTTATTAAGGCAGTACGCATATTTTTCCTTTTTTCCCCAGGCGGCTCACCATTAAAGCTAGTTAAGGAGGCAATCAACGCCCTTGCAGCCTGAATGGAGGACAAATTAAGTAAAAGGAATAATAGCACAATTTGCCGGCAGGTTCAGCTAGGCTAGAGGGACAGGGTGTCGTAGACTGTTTGCAGCTGCTGTTGTTAGTAGCCTACAGTTGACCAGACTGAAGAATCGTCTCGCTTCCATGCAATACAGCATGTCAGATTGCTAATGTTCAGGTGTAGGCTGCTACAACATTTATGTAAAGACTTTTTGCTTGTGTCTGTCGGGAATGATATGTTATCACATTTGCTAATTAAATACTGAGGAAAGTGAAGCGTGCCTTGAGCTTTGTGCCTGGCCTAACCTAATGTAGCAGGTGTAAAAGAAATGCCTGAGCGGAGCTCCGGTTTTCAGCGGAAAAGGAAGCTAGGTTGAGTTAGCTGTATCCCCGAAAACTGGGTGCATCCGGTTGTTGGCAACTCAGCTGAGGGTGTGCCAGGCCAGCGCGACCTGTGATTTCCGTTCATATTTTTTGTCAAGACACTGCAGCAGCACGGCAATGTGAAGGACAGAGAAATTGTGAGCGAGTTGACAAATCATGAGGCAAATCGGTCTAAAAAAACTGCACTTTGCCCCAATGTTTTTACGCTTTTCTCGTCAACATATTTTTGTAAACTAAATCAAAGGTTGTGGAGCCCTGCCACATCTGATAAAAAAATGCTGGTGCAAATGCCAGCTCGCCACACGTTTTCCAGCGGCCCTGTTCTGCCAGCTTCTCTTGAGAAAAAATGTCTCCCTCACAATCACAGATCCTGTATGCTGCCTATGATATTAAGCCCTTTTTAAAATACTGTTCATGTGCTTCCCCACACACAAACACACACACACACACCATGTCCTTGCTGTGTTCTTGCTGTCTGAATCATAATTCTCTAAAGAAGACGAGCAGACACATTGCCATCAACATACTGACAAATTAACCTGTGAAGTGAAAGCACGACGTGAGAGAAAAAAAAAGGTGAATTCAGGACTAGGTGTCCATACATCTACACGTGAGACCAAAAAAAAACTCTTTACATCGTGTGAGTGAGTGAGCGTACCCATCGATTTGGTGAGGTGGAAAATATCTACACTAAGTAAGAGTTAAATCAAATTCCCTCCAGACAGGTCAGGTCCCTGACATTGGTCCTCCCAGCCACCAGGGGGCTACACGTCAGTGCTGACACTGTGGCTGTGGGTGACCACCTCCCTCATGGTGACAGAGCGGATGAGGTTGAGCTTGTGGTTGAAGCTGGCCAGGTCCATGGGCAGGTCCAGCTCCTGCTGCTGCACAGTCCTGTAGCTGAAGCGCTCGCCGCCGTTACGCAGCCTCTCGGAGGGGTGCTGCAGGTAGAAGGGCAGGGAGTAAGGCGTGCAGGAGGGGCAGAATGTATGGGAGCGTGTCACTGGTTTGCGGACCAGGGGCGGAGTGTAGACAAAGACGGGCCCGTTAGGCTCGGAGGGGGGCGTGGTCATCACGTCGAGGTCCCCGGCCGTGTGTACTGGTGTGGGGAGAGAGGACATGGTGGTGAGGTCCGGTTGCTCCTCCTCCTCCCTCTCTGGCTCCTCCCTCTTACAGCAATAATACTGCAGAGAAACATATGAAAGAGTGAACAAGCTGGTCGCCGTAAACCCTGAGCATACATGCACTTATCATAGCTAAGTTAGACAAAACTATAACCTACCTGCAACCTACAGTAGCACAGTACTGCAACGATAGTCAGTAAGATGACTGTAGCTAGAATTCCACCACAGATAACCACTGTCCCGGCTGACATTCGAAATCCTCTCCATCAACACTCTGCAGGAGAAGAGGATAGGAGGAGAGATAGATTGAAAGGGTGCTTAAACTTACATCATCTGTCAGTTATGTACTGTAGATTTGTATCCTTGCCAACAGCCCTCATTGGGAATCTGATGTTGCTGCTTTTAGTGATCACTTCCACTCTTTGAATCAAAGGACTGGGCATAGTGCAGTAATTGCCTATTCCTTCAGATCATCTGGTCAATTTAAAGAATCAAAATGGTGATATTGCCATTTTAGTGTAGGAACTTTTGAAGAAAAAAAAACGCCTGGAATTTCAGCCTGTTCAGGTGGGATGGAGTTTTGGCCCACAGCATGACATCACAATCTGATCTGATTATTCTGACCAATGACCAGTCATGTTTTATTTGCATATGTGTCCTACTTAGAAGGGGTAAGTGGGGTTGGCTCTAGAGTCTAGAAGATCCTATCCACCAATCAAGGCTGTTTATGTTAACATATTTAAATGTGCATCAACACGCCGAACGATCACACTGAGCATTTCAAAGGCAAAAGGAGGCTCAGGGAAATAAATTATAAAAAATATGTTTTAAGTTATTTTCATGAAATAAACCCACAGTGAAGTATTAGAGATACAGTAATGATTTAAAAATGAAATTGAAAAGACTGCATGAGTGCTTTATGCTATTTCACGGAAATACAGTATGTACATTAGAGGGGATATTGAAAAGCCATCGATTTACTAGTTTAAGAGAGAAAATCAAGCTCAAATCCAATGGTTTACGCAGAGACATGGTAAAATAACTGTGGCATATACTATAAATACACACGGTTGTATGATTCTTAAATTAAATCATATCCTCCTGATATCCTGAGTCCATCTTAGTTTGCTTTCCCTACTGCTGAGACTGTTAGATACTGTGGGAAAGGTTCTTGGAACGTGTCATTGGGACCACCATGGAATAATGCATGGGAGTTACACAGCAGAAATGACATCAAACCCAGAAATAGCCCCAACACTAAGGCAGAGACAGAGAAAGGCTCCCATGTGAATTTCAATAAGACGCTCGTTTTCCACCTGATTCTCACCTCCTACTAAATAAAAGCAATCAAAGCCCAAAACAACCACTCAGACGTAATATTAATCAGGAATATTGTAGAAAATTTCATCAGACCAAAGTAGTTATGGACCAAAGTTGAAGATGCTTGATGCTGTAGATGTATGGACTGTTCTATTGAGTGTCCCCTGCTCAGGTAAACGTTAATGGAATGGTCACTTCTAAAGCAGTTAGAAGTGATATGTGATAGGTTTGATAGTCAAACTCAGCTGGTATCTCATCTGAATAGCTATGAAAGACTAGCTTGTATGTAGAGCTACACAATTTCTCGCGATGACCACACAGATACTGTATTCTCTAACAGAAAAATGGATAACCTTGCTGAAGATATCTTGTGACAGACCAGGAAAATGGTGGCCACCACAAACGCTCAGACCATTATTTCTCCTATCCTCCCTGAGTGTGGCAGCTCAGCTTGCCACATCTCTCAGACCTAAGCACCTCATCAGCCCCAGGGTCCAGAATCAACCCAACATATTGCATTCTGTTCTCATGACGACCTGGCATGGACATCAGTGTCCCTGAGCGTAGGGAGACATTTTCACCCATAGATTCACCATCAAACACAAATCACTGGCCAAAGACATGCGGCCAAGACTCAAAAGGTAATCATGATCCACACTGTAGAACACACAATTACTTTCACAGTAGAGCTGGCATTGTTGTATTGACCATGGCTCTCAGATTGGAATATATTGAAATAGATATTTCTGAGAACAATCTCTGACCTGACCTCTAGAGACTCTAAAGACATTCGACCGACTCTAAGTCAATGGACAGGCTTTTAGACTTGGTATTCTATCATCAACTAACCATGAGCGTTTCCCTAAGACTGACAAAATGCTATTTCGTTGGAGAAAGTTCAATTATTTATTTGTTCAACAGATTTCTACAAGGCATATCTAACCACAGTGAATAATTGCAGTGTTGAACCATTGAAAACAACATTTCTAAAACCTCCACAGCACATTACAGATATAGGCTATAACATTAAATAATCGCTTGGTCCAAGACAGAGATGCATATCCGGGCCACGAGTGAAAAATATCCCCCACAGGCTACGCACTTCAGCCAATCTACCAGTCTGCACAGAGTTGCTTTAGGTTTTAACCGCACGGCTGCATGGAGAGCATATCAGCACCATGGACAGCCGCTCAGTGCCCAGAGCACGCGACCAGTGAACTGGATTGATCAAATACATGTCGTATTAAATTATCATGATAGCCTAGATAGTGTCTCTTTCACTCTCATGACACGTTTCACTTTCTATCTCTGTCTCATCGGATCTCTTTATCTATCCAGTTTCATGATCCAAACTTCGGTCTTCAAGATACCCCTTAGTCCACGTACAGTTATTTAAAAAGGCCATAATCACCAGAATATGAAAGAACAAAGAAACACAAACTTTTCTCAATATACAATAAACCAAAAAGAAAAGGTTTTTATAATATGCCCAAATTAGCCAAGCTTAGCCAAGCTTAGCCAACTCCATGAGCACAAGCAACACGGTCAATTAATTTTGTTAAAACAAAGACACTAGACCAATCAAACTACTTCATGAATAAACTACTCACACGCAGGCTATAATCTTACCTCTATAAGTATTTGAATCGTCCCATGTTGCTTCTCCGGCGCCTACGGCTCCTGCAACACCGGTTCTGGGCATCCGTGTGGCAGCCACGTGACGCTCAAAGGCAGCCGCGCCTGAAGGTGATTGATAGAGTTTCAACAGAGAGGAATGGACCTCTCATAAGCTAGGCTACTATTCGGAGCACACATTTGTCTTGTATCTTTAACACTGAACACCACAAAAGTGACTATCCCTGTGGATCTTCTGTGGTAAAGCACTAATTTCCTTGGGAAAAACGAGTCGAATCTAAAAGAAACCAAACATAAGGAAATTCCCATCACAATTTCCCAGGTTTATCGCCATCTGTCTTCATTTCCAAAAAGGGTTGAAGAGATGGGTGCTTGCAAGCAATATTGAAAGATAACTGAAGTAGGCCTACAAGTTGCCCTGTTTATTTGGATGCTTATGCAAGAATGGTTATGCGCAACTGAATTATTTCCCGCGCTCCCAAGTACATTTTCTCCTTACCGCGCAATTTTATCAGGGACATTTGATAGGGGAACGCTGAAGAATGGCACTAATGATGCAAAACACATTACTAAAAATGTTTAAATAAACTGCTAAAAATAAATAAAGATGACGACCCAAAAAGAGAAAAAAAGGTTGGTAATTGCACAGCGGATACCATGAAATGTATGATCTTTTCCGCGTGCTTTGTCCTGTGCTGTCCCCTATGTATTGCACCTTAGCAGGACATCGGACCACGCGCGCATTAGTTTCCTCTGCTGATCTGACGAAATGTGGCCATGCGGCAAAGCAGCGGTGCGTTGTTTTTCATTGACGCACTTTTACTAAAGGGCATACAGTTGACTTTCATGATAGAATAACTGTGCATCTACAGGGTCATCGTTCTTTCCAGTTGCCACACAGCGATATGGAGTAGGATGTAATTGATTAAAGCATCCTTGGCCGGTTTCCTTGAAGAATTGCCAAGAGTTGACAGTTATTAGGACCTCTGGATGAGCTGTGTGGGATAGGAACTACTGATTACAATTTGATGGTATTTCTTCAGAAGGAAATACAACATTTACTAAAAAGATAGAATAGAAATCCCTTATCATATCAATTTAACACTAACACTTTTCATAGAAACCCTTAAATATCTCTAATTATTTGAGCTTGAACTTCTGATCTCAATAGTAGAGAAATGATTAAACATTGCCATCAATGAGTCAGATATGGACTATGCAAATAATAAAATTGTCAGCTGGGAGAGGCACTTAGTCAGAATCATGGACTTAGTTTCCACAAGTATTATCTAACGTTTATCTATTATCTAACAACTTTTCTCTCTCTCTCTTATTCGCACGCACGCACGCACGCACGCACGCAGGCAGGCAGGCAGGCAACACACACACACACAACACACACACACACACACACACACACACAACACACACAACACACACACACAACACACACACACACACACACACACACACCACAACACCACACAACACACACACACACACACACACACACACATTCCCTTCACTCTACTATCTCTCCCAGCACTTTGCCTGGCCCTGAAGTCTTGTTCTCATTGCTACCACTTTGAGAATGGCCAAGAAAAAGAAGATGGTCTGAGGGAAGTGAAAAAAACAGATTTTATTGCATGAATTATTCAGATGTTAAAGGAGGCTGAGATTCCACTGTATTGTACAGACAAGAACGTGTAATATTTATGAGTAGAGATGTGGTGTGATGATGGTTGGGTTATTTTCCATCTTGTCCTGTTCTGGTTCGTCTTCCATCAGGTCTGCTTGCATTATGCCCATCACCCCATCAGGAGCCCATGAAGCACTGGTGGTGTACTGTATATCGACTATGATCAGTGTAAGATGGCCTGAACACGCTCATATAACCTGAACCATAATGTCACAACATCTCTGCAAACAAAATTAGTTGTTAGGACATCCCGGAAAGTCACAAAATGGTTGCCTAAAGTTGTCAGACGTTTGTCATGGTCCCGTGGAAGTTTTATTTAGTTCCCAGTTTGTCCCGGGGACGTTTTTAGTACATTCTTGGGACGTTGTGTCATGGTCCCTGAAGGTTTTGTCTAGTTCTGGTTCTTTGGACGTTGTGTCATGGTCGCCTGCAGGTTTTGTCTAGTTCCTGGTTCTTGGGACGTTGTGTCATGGTCGCCTGGAGGTTTTGTCTAGTTCCTGTGTTCTTGGGACGTTGTGTCATGGTCGCCTGGAGGTTTTGTCTAGTTCCTGGTTCTTGGGCCGTTGTGTCATGGCCGCCTGGAGGTTTCGTCTAGTTCCTGGTTCTTGGGACGTTGTGTCATGGTCCCCAGGAGGTTTTGTTTAATTCCCAGTTTGTCCGGGGACTTTTTAGTACATTCTTGGGACGTTGTGTCATGGTCCCCCTGAAGGCTTTGTCTAGTTCCTGGTTTCTTTGGACGTTGTGTCATGGTCGCCTGGAGTTTTGTCTGTTCCTGGTTCTTGGGACGTTGTGTCATGGTCGCCTGGAGGTTTGTCTAGTTCCTGGTTCTTGGGACGTTGTGTCAAATGGTCGCCTGGAGGTTTTGTCTAGTTCCTGGTTCTTGGGACGTTGTGTCATGGTCGCCTGGAGGTTTTGGTCTAGCACCTAGCTTGTTCCTAATGGTCGCAAAGAAATATAGCAGTGCAGATGGCACTATTTTTCTAAGTGCAGAGATGTATTATAGGTAATGTATGTGTAGGGACTTCCAAAGCAGAATGCAGAATGATCAGCATACCCCAAATCCAGAGGTTGTGAGTTCAAATCCCAGGTGGGGTCATATTGAAAAGTCAGTGCTAAGTGATCATGTCAAATGTAATCATATTGTAATTGATTGAAGATTATTTTACTATTTTAGCTGACCAGCATACCACTTACCTTAAAATCCCCATACCATACCATTTCATTACTTTACTTCTAATGGTTTGGGACACCTAGGACAAAAACCTCCAAGGGACCATGAGACAACGTCCTGGGAACTTACAGGGAACTACACAAAGGTCCCCAGAGAACGTTCCCTTGGGTCTATCATGCGAAGTCCTAAGGACTAGTAAAATGAAATGTCCTGAAATGGTCCTCAGTGACGTCCTGGGAACTTACAGGGAACTAGACAAAGATCCCCCAGAGAACGTTCCCTTGGGACTATCAAAAAGAAGTATATATATATATATGTGTGTGTTTTATTGTCACACATCGGATGGGTGCAGTGAAATGTGTTGTTTTACAGGGTCAGCCATTGTAGTACAGCACCCCTGGAGCAAATTGGGTTTAAGTGCCTTGCTCAAGGGCACATTTACAGATTTTCCCCCTTGTCGGCTTATGTATTCAAACAAGCGACCTTTCAGTTACTGGCCCAATGCTTTAACCTCTAGGCTACCTGCCACCCTATCATGCGATGTCCTAAGGACTTGTAAAACGAAAGTCCTGATAACATCCTAAAAAGGTTCTGACATGGTCCTCAGTGACGTCCTGGGAACTTACAGGTAACTACATAAAGGTCCCCCAGAGAACGTTCCCTTGGAACCATCATGCGACGTCCCCTTGACCATCATGAAACATCCCCTTGTGGTCATTGAATGTTCTATGGATAACGTCTCGCTGAAAACCGTTAAGGAACCTAATGGGAACGTCCCTGAACATCCCTAGGACGTCCCCTGTTTACGGGGATACAAGTGTTTTGGAGATGTATCCCCACCACATGGTATGTATAACTGTATATAGTGTCTGATGCTTTGGTTTCAGCAATATGATAGAACAGTGTAGGCCTGCAGGAACTGCAGATACAAAAATCAGGTGAACATGGTCCATGTCTAAATAAACAAATAAAACACTGCTTTGAGGCAGGGTTCTGGGCAAGTATGCGTCCTGTGTTCAGAAGTTCTCAGCAATTTCAAGTAAAGGAATGCTTTTCTGCTCCTGCCTTAATAAACTCAAACCCAACTGCAAATAAATAAACTACAGTCTCCTGTTGCTCACTTGACTTTCTTTCCCTTCTTTTATCCTCTCCACCTCATCTGTGTGTACTTGCCAATATCCCTCCCTGCTCTGGCGTCTGCCTGGGCTCTATCCACCCCATACCCCTCCCTCCCTCTCTCTCTCACCCCTCTCTCTTCCCCCCTCTTTCATTTGATTGCATGTCCGATAACGTTGGCTGTGCTGTTCACAGTTCAATACAACAAACATGGATCCAGTGTTGTCATCTACTTAGCATTGATTCAATCGGTAATGTCGTACATTAGGGTACGGACACTTATTGTCAAGGTCACCTAACAAGTCCAGTCCACAGATACCAACCCTGTTTAATATGTGGTGCACTAACATTGAATCGATTCACAGTATAGGTTTCAATGGATGTTCACTCATCTGAAACATGAGTCTTTGGAATTGCTTGTGGCATGCTTATAATAAATGTAATCTCTATACAAAGTCGATTTGACCATTTTGACTTATAAATGCCTTTTTTCGAGGGTTGGTAAAACTGTTTATATTGTTCAATAGAATCCATCATATGGGTTCACTATTTCTCCATTACTCTTTCTCTGATTATAATGTTTCCTTCTGATTTTCTTTCTTCGCTGTCTATGAAAATGTGAGGTTCAAAAAAGATCCCTCCATCTGGGTTTGTGTCATTCCAAAGATCAGATGTATGCATGACTTACCGAACTGACTAGAACTGAGAAAAAGACACAAAGGCATGAACAAGCTGGTGAATGTTTAATGTGGCCAGACCTAATGATACCCACCAACTGTTATTGCGCATCCTGTATCTCTCATTCTGACAAGTCCCCTGTTCCAAAGCACTGATGTGTTGTACACGCATGGGCTCATTCAGAGGGATACGGAGAACATGATTTTAAACCCAAAGCATGTCTGACTCCTTATACAAGAGACCACAAGAGCAACAGCGGCCTTGCTACAGTACAGCAGTGGAGGCTGGTGGGTGGAGCCATAGAAGGATGGGCTCATTGTAACGGCTGGAATGGAAATAATAGAACGGTATCAAACATCATATGGAAACCACATGATAGACTCCGTTCCATTGATTCCATTCCAGCCATTATAATGAGCCCATCCTCCTACAGATCCTCCCACCAGCCTCCACTGCAGTACAGTAGCCTACAAACACAGCTGCTCCTGCAGATGCTCCTGCAGCTCCACTACATGACCTCCTTGTGTAACTCTTCTGCTGCACTTGAGGCTTATTTTCCATAATTATAGCAATAACCATTTATGCAGAATCCATCATAAGAGATAGCCATAGAAAAAACTGAGCTCGATATGGGCTTGACAGAACCCTACACTATCTCCCTGCTGCGGGTATTGATTTGTAGTGCTGCAGTGCTGAGTCTATGGACACCCGGGGCCCATAAAACTTCCCTCTGGGCACTGCCCATCCCATCTGATCACTCATACCGAATGACTGAACGAGAGGAGCTCCTGCGACTGGCAGATATACAGATTGATACAGCTGCTGAGGAGTCTATCTCAAACATCAACCAGTCAGAAGTCATTTGAATGTCAAGGATCGTTTGTGAATTTTGGTGGTGTACCGTGACTGTCCGAATAAGATTGGGGTAGAAATAGTCCTATGTTTATAACCAATTACTTTTGGCATATGGACAACGCTGCATTTCACAGTTATGATGATAGTTACTGACAGTTCTTCAGCACACATTGCAGTTTGTTAATGCCAAAATAACAAGGCTGACAAGATGAGTCCTCTTGCTTGTGGTGTCCAGCTCCAGCTTTGCCCAATCAGATTTTGACTAACAAGCCCAAGGCAGGCTCTAATGAAGTGCAGTTTTGGGAAAGATTCACATCCAGATAACCCGGGCACGAGTTACGAGGCGAGTTTGAGGGAGTTCTTCACAGAGTTTAGACTAGAGATGCAGAAGCCAAAGAGCTATTGAGAAGAAGGGTTGCTGTGGTTGACTCCTTTGTTTGCCAGTTTCCCAACCTACAATGAACTTATAGGGCTTTGTAAAGAGAGAACACATTGCATGAGCAACCAGACCAATTGGCCTTAGTCATGTACTCCTATCTGAAACCTGTCTGGGTAGAGTGTGTACTGGCATATTGATGTATAGAATTGGGGAAAACATGTTTCATTGTTTGTTTGCAATGTCCATTTTCCTGAATGATTGAATCGATACAGATCCATACAACTAGTAGTGTATAACTTTCAATATGAGAAGTTAAGTGACCAACAGTGTCCTCTTGGCCATGTTGGGGAGTAGTGAACAACATGTAGTCAACTAGTCATTTAACTACATATTTGCAGTAGCTTGGTGGTAGTTGAACTAAAATCAAATCTTGGTAGTGTTTTCAGTAGTTAATTACTTTTTTTTTGCCATTTAGCGGTGTAGCTAACTACTGGAACTACATACGATTTTATTTGCAAAAAGAAAAGATATGGGTGAAGTAGGGACGAATTTCCTTTATTTTTACGGTATCCGACCTGCCTAATTCTCACTTGAAACGTGTGTTTAATAGGCTAAATTACACATTCTGGTAACATCTGACTCCAGAGGGATCTGTCTTACAATTTGTAGTCTATGAAATATCAGATGTAGATATGATAATGCATCACTTAGTAGTTTGGATGTAGTGAACTACTTTTGTAACTTTAGAAAAGTAACCTATATTTTTCTTAAGGGTAGCTTTAGTGTAGCTTAACTTCTTCCAGTGTGAAGTAATTGTAGCTTGGTAGGCTCTATTTTCAGAGGAGCTTCCCCAACACTGCCTGTTTGGAAGCGCTTGGATACACTACATGACCAAAAGTATGTGGACACCTGCACATCCAACACCTCTTTCCAAAATCATGGGCATTAATATGGAGTTGGTCCCCCCTTTGCTGCAGTAACAGCCCCCACTCTTATGGGAAGGCTTTCCACTAGATGTTGGAACATTGCTGCGGGGACTTGCTTCCATTCAGCCACAAGAGCATTTGTGAGGTCGGGCACTGATATTGGGCAATTAGGCCTGGCTCGCATACAGAAATTGATTGTCAAGATCGTTGTGGAAGAACTTGACTGGCTTGCACAGAGCCCTGACCTCAACTCATCCCAATTCAGTTCCAATTCATCCCAAAGGTGTTCGATGGGGTTGAGGTCAGGGCTCTGTGCAAGCCAGTCAAGTTCTTCCACAACGATCTTGACAATCAATTTCTGTATGGACTTCGCTTTGTGCACAGAAGCATTGTCACGCTGAAACAGGAAAGGGCCTTCCCCTTTGTTGCCACAAAGTTGGAATCACAGAGTCGTCTAGAATGTCATTGTACAGTGCCTTCGGAAAGTATTCAGACCCCATGACTTTTTCCACATTTTGTTACGTTGCAGCCTTATTCAAAAATAGATTTTTTTTTAACTCAGCAATCTACACACAATACTCCATAATGACAAAGCGAAAACAGGTTTTTTGATTTTTTTGCAAAAGTATTACAAATAAAAAACAGAAATACCTTATTTACATAAGTATTCAGACCCTTTGCTACGAGACTCGAAATTGAGCTCAGGTGCATCCTGTTTCCATTGATCATCCTTGAGATGTTTCTACAGCTTGATTGGAGTCCACCTGTGATAAATTCAATTGATCGGACATGATTCGGAAAGGCACACACCTGTCTATTTAAGGTCCCACAGTTGACAGTGCATGTCAAAGCAAAAACCAACCATGAGGTCAAAGGAATTGTCCGTAGAGCTCTGTGACAGGGCTGTGTCGAGGCACAGATCCATCATTCTTAAATGGAAGAAGTTTGGAACCACCAAGACTTCCTATAGCTGGCCACCTGGCCAAACTGAGCAATCGGGGGAGAAGGGCCTTGGTCAGGGAGCTGACGAAGATCCCAATGGTCACTCTGACAGAGCTCTAGAGTTACTCTGTGGAGATGGGAGAACCTCCCAGAAAGACAACCATCTCTGCAGCACTCCACCAATCAGGCATTTATGGTACATTGGCCAGATGGAAGCCACTCCTCAGTAAAAGGCAAATGACAGCCCACTTGGAGTTTGCCAAAAGGCACCTAATACTCTCAGACCAAGAGAACAAGATTCTCTGGTCTGATGAAACCAAGATTGAGCTCTTTGGCCTGAATGCAAAGCGTCACGTCTGGAGGAAAGTTGGCAGCCTCATGCTGTGGGGATGTTTTTCAGTTGCAGGAATTGGGAGACTAGTCAGGATTCAGGGAAATATGAATGGAGCAAAGTACAGAGAGATCCTTGATGAAAACCTGCTCCAGAGCGCTCAGGGCCTCAGACTGAGGCGAAGGTTCACCTTCCAATAGGACGACCCTAAGCACACAGCCAAGACAATGCAGGAGTGGCTTTGGGACAAGGCTCTGAATGAAGATTGGGAGAAACTCCCAAAATACAGGTGTGCCAAACATGTAGCACCAAAATGCTTCAACAAAGTACTGAGTAATGGGTCTGAAAACTTACGTAAATGTGATATTTCATTTATTTAGTATTTTTATAAATTAGCAAAAAATTCAAAAACCTGTTTTTGCTTTGTCATTATGGGGTATTGTGTGTAGATTGATGACGGCAAAAAAACGATTTAATCAATTTTAGAATAAGACTGTAACGTAACAAAATGTGAAAAAAGTCAAGGGGTCTGAATACTTTCGGAAGGCACTGTATGCTGTAGCCTTAAGATTTCCCTTCACTGAAAATTAAGGGGCCTAGCTAGAACCATGAAAAACATCCCCAGACCATTATTCCTCCACCACCAAACTTTACAGTTGGCGTTGTGCATTGGAGCAGGTAGCGTTCTCCTGGCATCCACCAAACCCAGATTCGTCTGTTGGACTGCCAGATGGTGAAGCGTGATTCCTCACTCCAGACAACGAGTTTCCACTGAGTCCAATGGCGGCGAGATTTACACCATTCCAACCGACGCTTGGCATTGCGCATGGTGATCTTAGGCTTGTGTACGGCTGTTCGGCCATGGAAACCCATTTCATGAAGCTCCCGACGAACAGTTCTTGTGCTGACGTTGCTTCCAGAGGCCGTTTGAAACTCGGTGGTGAGTGTTGCAGCCAACGACATACATTTTATTTTACACGCTACGCACTTCAGAACTTGGTGGTCCCGTTCTGTGAGCGTGTGTGGCCTACCACTTCGCTTCTGAGCCGTTGTTGCTCCTAGACGTTTCACTGCACAATATCACCACTTACTGTTGACCAGGGCAGCTCTAGCAGGGCAGAAATCTGATGAACTGACTTGTTGGAAAGGTGACATCCTATGATGGTGCCACGTTGAAAGTCACTGAGCTCTTCAGTAAGGCCATTTTCCTGACAATGTTTGTCTATGGATATTGCATGGCTGTGTGCTCTATTTTATACACCTATCAGCAACAGGTGTGGCTGAAATAGCCAAATCCACTAATTTAAAGGGGTGTCCACATACTTGTGCATCTTTATTATATTTTTGTTAACGTCAGGGGGATAGGTGGTAATCCATTAAAGGTCAGGCTCCTGGCTAGACAGTGACTTTAGTGTGAAGGTTTCAGTTTTGTGGGTGTAAACGGCTTTAGTTGAAATCGGCAAAAGTGCTGCGGGCAAGGAAATACCAGACCTCATAGCTGCCCCCAAAACCCCAAACCCCAATGTTTATAAAATATATAGAGTTAGCCTCGAGTTACTGTCTCTGATGTCAGAATGCACGGGAGGTTACCACTTAGCGCCCTCTCCATGCGTCACCAATGGGTCTGGGTATGAGGGTTCAGAGTCTGGATTCATTCAAACATCTTTCAGCTCCTGGACATTAGAAAAACAACCTCACCTGTAGACAAAACAAATTAAGAACCTGTCTTTGCGGTTCAGGGTGTTTTTCCTTTCTTTTCATTTGTTTCCAGTAATTTGCTAGATCTATATCTTTCGGAACCACTCAACATGGTTTTCTGTTTTGGGTCAAGCGTTTCAATGCACTGACTGGAGTAAATTCAACACTGCAAGTGTGCTGTCTCTGACTTCAACCTGAATTTCCCTGGAGAACTCTACACAGAGCAGAATGCTGACATTTGACCCTCACTTGCTTTGAGTATACATAATAACAAAGCAGCACTGAATAAGTATGTTGGTTTCTAGTTATTCAGATTATGATCTATGACATAACTGGAGCAGCTACTCAGAAATGGAGGAAATGCATGCTTTATATGTAAAAAATAAATTTAAAAAAGTACTTTTCTCAAACACAAACACCAGTACAGCTTGTGAATCCGAGCTACATCACTTCAGTTAATCTGCCAGACCATCCATGTCCCAACTGATTACAAACTCCCCAAACCCACTCATTGCACATAACTAGGAACCAACAGGAGATAAATAATGAATCGAAATGTTTCCGTTTTGATGGTGTACTCTTACGAGCTGTTCTGCGACCCCTACTTTGAGAAGAGTCTTTTTCAAAGAATTCAGGCCCGTATCCATTGAAGCGCATGGGAAAGCATCCCAGGAGGAACTTCTCGTTGGAGGAGAGGAACTGGAAGGCTATTAAAGTATACAGCGCTTAAGAGCACCTGGCCTGTAGTACACAGCCTCAATTACCACTACATACATCTCAGCACCAATAACATGCATTCTGTGACTTACATACGCCATACTATGCTTCATTGTGTTCTTATATTATTTTGTTATAGTCAGGGGTGGGTTCAACTTGGACTTTCAAAATGGTGGACCGTATTATCCACGAATCAAAGCATTCTTAGTATGTTAGTTATTGTAACGGTACTATTGGAGTACAGTGGTAAGTTATGCTGCAGCTGTTGTTAGACGGTAATTCTGTCCAGCAGGCTCAGACACATGTCCTCCTGACACCCCCTTAGAGTCTCTCTATGACATCACTCTCTGGCTCCACTGTCCTTACTCCTTAAGCCAATGATAAACTCATTCATACGCATTCATGACATTAGCATTTTCCTCAGATAGATTAACATTTCCTCCGACACAAACAGAGGCATCAAGAGAGAGGGAGCAGATGAATCAGATGGCATGGGGAGTGTGGGCTGAACTGGCTCAAAGGGAGGACAGGTCAGCATTCGTTACTTGCCTGAGCTGGGAGGGCTGAGCTTGGGAGGGGAGAGAGAGGTGTCAGAGAAAGTTCATTAGAGTTGTATTGCTTATCTGAGATGATGAGGCTCATGGTTTAGATCTGCAACTATCACACACACTCATGCGTCATGCACACATTCACATGCATGTACAGTAGCACACACACACACACACACACACACAAACACCTCTGAGCACACAGCTCTGATGGAGGTTACCGGGTAACGTTGAGGCCTTGAAATGCAAATGTGCTGAAAGACAAAGTCAATGCATATTTAATGGGGGACAAGGCAGCTTAGTTTCTGCTGTGTGACAGTGACCACTTGTGTGTGCTCACTGGGATGTCATGTAGCCAGAGATGGGCAGTATTTATGTTACAATTTTGTTACGAATTTGGTCATTTGAATTACACTGGGCTGTACTACACTCCAATGTATTTTCTAATTTTAAATACTATAATTTGTATTTTCAAAATACTTTTCTTATATCATTTTTTAAAATAGTGATTCACATTTTGTGTCCCCCTTTCACCCTGCATTTGTATCAGAAGTCTGATAGCACTGTTGTTTTAAGAGCATCTGCTAAACGAACTAAATATAAATGTATATGTAAAAATGTTGATAAATACTTTATTGAGGGAAATGTACTTGATACAATTGTGATATATTGTTGTTTCACCTAGCTATTTTAAGATGAATGCATTAATTGTAAGTCGGTCTGGATAAGAGTGTCTGCTGGATGAATATGTATGAACTTTCCAATTTGTAAGTCGCTCTGGATAAGAGCGTCTGCTAAATGACTTAAATGTAAATGTAAATGTAAAATGCTAAATGACAAATGTAAATATGAAAAATTGCAAAGCATGCTGAGTATTGTTCTAATGAGCTCTGCCCCAAAACAAGGCCAAAAATAATAATACCCAGTGTGCTTTGCAGTTCATTTTGGTATGTTCATTTTCATAGATACATTTACATTTTGTTCATTTAGCAGACACTCTTATCCAGAGTGAATTACTCATCTATGGTAGATAAACAAAATTTCACAGTCATAGAAAGAAAAATGCATTTGTAACTGTTGTTGCTGTTCGGGCTAGCTAAACACAAATGTATTTTTGTATAATAAAATACAAAATTCATGAATTTTAATTAAATACATAAAAAACTACAATACGTTACAAAATACATGATCTTTATGGTATTTTGTATCTGTATTTTGTAATTGTATTTTGCCATTTTTGCCGATCCCTGGCTGTAGCCGTAGCGGGCACAGATGCCACCTCTCTCTTGAAGATATCCAGCTGCACTACTGGGGAGCAGAGAACAATTCAGATGCAGCATTTTATGGTTTAATTCATGTAAGATTCTGTAAGGATCAAAACGGAACAGATCATTTCAGGTCACAGAGTTTGTCGCAGCGAGACACAATATTTAGTCTCAGTGAAGTTACTTGTTTGTGGATTTGATTATGAAGCTGTTGACCCAGGAAACAGCTTGTGTGTGTGTTTCTGTGCATGTCTGTGCCATTTAAGATGAGAGAGGATGATAAAAAAAACGATGAACTGCCTTATGTCTATTGCAGCATATTGAATGCCTGTCATTCTTATTTCATTCACCCAGCTCAATGTAACATCTGTAGGTTTAGGCTACTACACTATACTAACATTTTCCCCCTACCCATCATGCGGTTGCTACAACCTAGCCTATGAATGAAAGCTTACAACGTAGGTGCACAGGTCAAGATCATTTTTAGTAATCAAGGTGACAAACAGTGACACATTCAATACCGTCTTGCCTGCATCCAGTTAATCTAGGGTGTAGTCATTACTCCAACAGTTGCAAATGAGAGTTTCTATTGGACAAATTCAGCTTGCTCACATAGCATCACGCTGTGTTTGAGGCGGGTGTTTGAGTAGGCTAAACTAGCTAGCTGGCTGCATTCACTAGTTAAGTGAAAGTTAAAAAAATAAATACAACCAAGTAAATATATCAATCTTTCTCTCTCTTCTTAATTTCGGAAGAAATACATTTGTTCAAACTGTTCAACTATCGTTTTTTTCTCTTTTTGAGTCAACTCCTCACCACATTTAATGCACTGCAGTGCCAGCTAGCTGTAGCTTATGCTTTCAGTACTAGATTCTATCTCCGATTCTTTGATTGGGTGGACAGCGTGTCAGTTCATGCTGCAAGAGCTCTGATAGGTTGGAGGACGTCCTCCGGAAGTTGTCAAACTTACTGTGTAAGTCTATGGAAGGGGGTGAAAACCATATATTGAAGTCAATGTACCCAGAGGAGGACAGAAGCTAACTGTCCTCCGTCTGCACTATGGTGCTACTCTACAGAGTGCTGCTGAGGATGTTCTAGACCTTCATTGCAAAACAGTGTGTTTTAATACATTATTTGGTGACATCTAGCATAGTTTAATCAAAACTTTATTAATGTTTCACTATTTCGATGTTTATGAAATTCACTGAGGAGGATGATCCTCCCCTTCCTCCTCTGAGGTGCCACACATGTGCATGTGTGTGTATGTGTGTTTGTGCACATTCGTGTGTGTGTATTTAGCAGGACACAAAGGCTGGTGTTCAGTGTGCAGTTTGCTTTCTGGTTACACAGCTGTGATCCTACTGACTACGCAAACAATCAACACACACAAACTTCATCCTTGCAATACTTCAAGCTTAAGAAATGCCATGGGCACTTGGATCATTCAGGGAAACTGTTAGGATCTCATTAAAACTAACATGTCGAGCATAAGTTCTACAGAAATGTGAAGTTTGAAGAAGCCCTCTGCCTTGTCCCTGCCACCATGCACACAAATATCTGGCCACCCAGCTGGAACTGTTCACTCACCCATACTAAAGCCTTTTAGGGCCTTTGAGGGCTAACCCTATCAGACCACACTGTACTAGCGGATGGACTTTCACAACAAACAAACAAAAAACAGTGTTAGATCAAGTCAATGCCATAACAATTCTCGTATCTACATTCTGTTGTTTTTTAATATAGAAGATTTTAAAAAGCATACATTTCAGGATCGAGAGTGTCCTATTTTCTGGAATAATCTCAAATCTATAGTTCTGAGTTACTGTGGTAACATTACATCATACAAGCAGCTCACAGCGTCATTCCCATTCCAACGGCTACAGACACCAGACCCAGCCCTGACGCAATCGATAAGGGGAGAGGATTCAGAGTGATACAGAGCACACCTTGGCCATTATTCCACATGAAGGAAAATTACTGGAGCATTTCATCTCAGCCATGAGAGAGAGGGAGAACAGAGGGCATGAGACATATTTTATTCATCCTACTGGTAAGTGCAGTCACAGTGGAGGGAGGAGGCTGCAGGTCCACTCCTCTAGGCCAGAGGTTTCTTACAGACTGGCCGCCACATCAACCACATCATGGTCTTCTCTACTGTACAGACCATCTCCAAGAAAGCACTTGTATAGCTGTCAATAACTGTCAATAGCAACTCTGGGTTGGGTGCAGCTGAGTACACAGCTTTCATGTAGAACCCCGATACACCTCTCTTCTTAGACACGGTGTATAGTTGCAGTAAGCAGTGAGTGCACACATGCATACACATGCACACAAACACACACACACGCACACACGCACACACGCACGCACGCACGCACGCACGCACGCACGCACGCACGCACGCACGCACGCACGCACGCACGCACGCACACACAGAGGTTGTGTAATCTGATCCCAACTTCCATCTCGGGCCAGCTGTCTACTACTCCTGCTCTCCAAAATCCATTAGCTGTTGCTGCCCTCTGCTGCTCCATTATAGTAATTGCAATGGAGGCAAAGTTATGAGCTGTTATGAGACCCTTTTCAAATACCGTAAAGTCAGTAGCAGTAATTTGTTAGGCCTATCAAATTGTAGATAAAAAAGGCAATAACAAGGAATTCAATAAATATAAAGTGCAATATTTCTATGTGAAACAGATAAAGGCACGTGTGTGTATTTGCTGTCATTTCCTTTCTCAAACATAAACTGTGAAAAAGCTTTAGAACAGAAGAATCACAGGAGTCAGTTTTGCCATTGCATTGTAGTTTACACTTGGTCAGGAACCACAAACTGTACAATACTTGTGCAAAATTTACATCACATTAATCAGTGTTGGTATAGCCTACAGGAAATCCGGACCATATACATTGGAACATATATTGTACACTTATGAGTGTAGATAGATTTATTAGGTTTAGAGTAATGAGTCAGTTTGGATGAGATCAGTCTTAAGGACAGGGTTTGGAGTCTACGACAGGCTCACAGCGGTCCACCACGGCCCGGATCTCGCCAATCTGAATGCCATCGTACACCCCAGAGATGGAGGTCCACTGGGTCTCTCCGTTGCGGTATGTACGGCTCAGCCTGGCTGTGAAGGGGACGTCTGCGGTGATCTTACGGCCCTCCATGCGCACGCTACAGGAGTGGTTGGGTGGCACGTTGAGCTCCACCGACACAGAGTGGCTGAGGGCTTCCACCATGGTGGTGCCCCTGTTGAACTGCAAGGTCTTCTCCCCACTGAACTCAACCCCTGCGGAGCCGATCAGGGGGATCTTGGCTGTGATGCCGGCGGTGATGCCCAGCATGGTGGTGCGTCCGATGTTCCAGGTGCTCTCCACCTCTGACGTCTTGGAGATGGTCACCGTCTTCACTACCGTCTGGCACTCGTTGTTGGTGACGCCGGAGAGGCGCATGGTCTCAGGGGGGTAGTGGAACATTTCCACCTCATCAATGCCATACTTGACGTGGGAGATATGCTGGGTGTAGGCGTCTCTGTTGATGGCCAGGACCTGGTAGCTCTTGTACCAGTACTCATCGCCCTCCCAGGGCAAGAAGAAAGCCTTGAACTGAGGGACCACCTTCCCCAAGCCATACTTGTTCTTCCCAACGTAGATGCCCACTCCAGAGCACGTTCTAACTGAGTTTTTGGGCACCGAGCCGTATGAGTCCTCCTTCCACTCAACAAACTCAAAGTTGTCTCTGTTGGCCAGGATCTCAAACTCTGAGGCTTTGTACTCTCTCTCACCGTAGGGGTATTGGCAGTACGGGCCCTTGCTAGGAGTGTAGAAGCCGGCTTCGCAGTTGTATTTGCAGATGTAGTCGGTGCGTTCGGTGTAGCCGTTGTAGATGCCCATAGCTGCGGTGGGGAGAGAACCATTCCAGCTCAGCCACTGCAGGTTGACATTGTCCCCGAACATGAATGGAGCAGGCTTCTGTTGGTCCTCAAACTCAGGCGGGTTTTTTGGACCCTGGATGGGACCATTACTGGACAGTAGGGGGACCTTTCCTTCCAGCACTGGGTTTAACAGGGACACTGGAAGACAAAGAATACACTGGACATGTGAGAATACCAATACTTTAGTCCTAAATACTAGGCCATTTGAGTATGCACATTTTTTTTTGTTTAATGTATGCAACATTTGGAAAATCGAGTATACTTTAAATGCCCGCATGTCAAACTCATTTTGGCTTTGATCAATGAGATATGGGGATGCGCTATCGAAATCAACGAATAGCAGGAAACAACGCAATCGCGCATGACACATTCTCAGTATGTGAAAAAATGTGAATTTTTAAAAATCGAGTATGGTTTAAATGTCAGGATGTTATAGGCCTACTCATTTTGGCTCTTCATCTAGTAGAATTTGATGCACACTTTTCCATAATGCATTGGAAGAGGTGGGCTGCGAGTGATAAACTATAGTTCTCTTCAAGTAGCCAAACAACAAAATTAAGCTACTTAAATGGGAAGACGCCGAATAGCGAAGCTGCTGCGGTGGTGTTCAAATGTAGGCCAAGTAGTTTTTGTTCTCCTTAATATGATCACCAGTATTGCATCGTAGGCTACATCTTTGAAAACAGAAGTCTTTATTTTTTTTATTACCTAAAGTGGATTTCTGTGTTTCTTGTCCTCTTGGCCTTCATCGGGGCTTTTAAAGTAAATACTAAACCACCTTTTGATTTCTGAATGGGTCAGCACCAGGGACTCAGGATGTGGCTGCATTATTGATGTCAAGTTAATCAAGCCTTTTGATTTGAACATATGGATTGTCTTAGTTTGTAGTCTAAGGTCGTTAAAACATACGTGAGTGACGATGGTGTCAATATTGGAGTAGTTGGCCAGAACCGAAAGCAGGAGAGAGTTGATGTCATGGACACGGGCTCCTGTGTGACAGTGGACCTTGGTCGGTCCACAGACCGTAGGCAGGCCAAAATCTCTCACCATCGAGCTGCCCACAATGATGGTGGTCGTGATGGAATCCGATGGGTAAACAACCTACTGAACTGTGGTGGCCATGGGGGAGGATGCCACTGGGTGGCCGCCGGCTATTGGTTTACACCCAGGATCCGTAATGACCCCCGGGCCTGGTATGTCCGTCTTAAGTGGGGAAAAGCTGTTTGATAGCTGGATCCGACCTTCTCGGATAGATGGGTGGCCAGACTGCCTCTCTGATCTACGCCTTGCGAGTGTCCAGTCTCCCAGTTGAGCTGAACATCTGTCCGTTGGATTAGGACAGATCAACGCCACCTGACTCATCAACAGCTTTGCTACAGGAGGCATTTAAAACTGATATTCGGTTTTCCCTTGGTTACAGCAAGGTAGTTGTACATAGAAAGCAGGTTGTCCTTTTTCCTTGCAGCCGAGCTAACAGCCGGAGAATCTCTTCCCTAAGATGCTTGATGGTGGTGCACTTAGGGCAGACAAATCCCTGTCCATTTTCCAGTTCCACCTGATCTTCATCTTGTGATTGTGTGGAAATCATCTCACACCTGAAGCATTTGAAGCACCCCTATTACGAGCCTTTTCAACCTCTCTTTCGTGTCGTCTGAGATTCCCAAAGATTGGAAAGCAGCTGCGGTGATCCCTCTCTTCAAAGGGGGGGACACTCTTGACCCAAACTGCTACAGACCTATATCTATCCTACCCTGCCTTTCTAAGGTCTTCGAAAGCCAAGTCAACAAACAGATTACCGACCATTTCGAATCCCACCGCACCTTCTCCGCTATGCAATCTGGTTTCAGAGCTGGTCATGGGTGCACCTCAGCCACGCTCAAGGTCCTAAACGATATCTTAACCGCCATCGATAAGAAACAATACTGTGCAGCCGTATTCATTGACCTGGCCAAGGCTTTCGACTCTGTCAATCACCACATCCTCATCGGCAGACTCAATAGCCTTGGTTTCTCAAATGATTTCCTCGCCTGGTTCACCAACTACTTCTCTGATAGAGTTCAGTGTGTCAAATCGGAGGGCCTGTTGTCCGGGCCTCTGGCAGTCTCTATGGGGGTGCCACAGGGTTAAATTCTTGGGCCGACTCTCTTCTCTGTATACATCAATGATGTTGCTCTTGCTGCTGGTGAGTCTCTGATCCACCTCTACGCAGACGACACCATTCTGTATACTTCTGGCCCTTCTTTGGACACTGTGTTAACAACCCTCCAGACGAGCTTCAATGCCATACAACTCTCCTTCCGTGGCCTCCAACTGCTCGCCCATCCACCATCACTACTCTGGACGGTTCTGACTTAGAATATGTGGACAACTACAAATACCTAGGTGTCTGGTTAGACTGTAAACTCTCCTTCCAGACTCATCATCAAACATCTCCAATCCAAAGTTAAATCTAGAATTGGCTTCCTATATCGCAACAAAGCATCCTTCACTCATGCTGCCAAACATACCCTCGTAAAACTGACCATCCTACCGATCCTCGACTTCGGCGATGTCATTTACAAAATAGCCTCCAATACCCTACTCAATAAATTGGATGCAGTCTTTCACAGTGCCATCCGTTTTGTCACCAAAGCCCCTTATACTACCCACCACTGCGACCTGTACGCTCTCGTTGGCTGGCCCTCGCTTCATACTCATCGCCAAACCCGCTGGCTCCAGGTCATCTACAAGACCCTGCTAGGTAAAGTCTCCCCTTATCTCAGCTCGCAGGTCACCATAGCAGCACCCACCTGTAGCACGCGCTCCAGCAGGTATATATTTCTGGTCACCCCCAAAGCCAATTCCTCCTTTGGCCGCCTCTCCTTCCAGTTCTCTGCTGCCAATGACTGGAACGAACTACAAAAATCTCTGAAACTGGAAACACTTATCTCCCTCACTAGCTTTAAGCACCAGCTGTCAGAGCAGCTCACAGATTACTGCATCTGTACATAGCCCATCTATAATTTAGCCCAAACAACTACCCCTTCCCCTACTGTATTTATTTATTTTGCTCCTTTGCACCCCATTATTTCTACTTTCTACTTTGCACATTCTTCCACTGCAAATCTACCATTCCAATGTTTTACTTGCTATATTGTATTTACCTCGCCACCATGGCCTTTTTTTGCCTTTACCTCCCTTATCTCACCTCATTTGCTCACATTGTATATAGACTTATTTTTCTACTGTATTATTGACTGTATGTTTGTTTTACTCCATGTGTAACTCTGTGTTGTTGTATGTGTCAAACTGCTTTGCTTTATCTTGGCCAGGTCGCAATTGTAAATGAGAACTTGTTCTCAACTTGCCTACCTAGTTAAATAAAGGTGAAATAAATCAAATAAATAAATAAAATTTGTGCCCAGCCATGGATAAAAACACCGATGGGCTAGCACTGCTAGCGTTACCCTGCTCCAGTTTTATGATGTCTAGCAGCTGCTACTCAACAGAAACCCGGGACAAAATTTGCGGTCCCAGCCATAAAGGCTGACCGGTTCGATGAACCAGTAGCAATACAAACTTAAGCTATGATTAAAAACTAGAACATAAAAACTAGAACATAAAAACAACAAACCGACAGTACACTGTTCTGTTGCGTGCTATGATGACGTCTGCTGCGTGCTCCTATAGCGCCGTGAGGATGTGGCTCCTATATGTTACAGCACTTTGGTTTCACTAAAAATGTTGAAATGGAACCAAATGATCAGTTTCTGTCTGCAGTCCTTTTAAATAGGATAGACGGACTATGTTGGCTACATTATAGGTTGAATGTGATAGTCTGCCTCCAACCAGCCTGAGTAGGCCAATAACTCCATTCCCATCCTATTCAGAGTTTAGAGAAATTCATCAAATTGGAAATTAGCTATTATCAGGCTGGTTAATGTGATGCATTTTTATTTTAAATTTGAACAAATTCACCCGCACATGGCCCCGTCCCACCCCACCTACTCAGCCAGTCAGGAGCCAGTACTGCGTTGAGGCCGTGGCATACTGCATACTTTTTACTAAACGGCACATGCTAAATAGTATGTGACGATGAGTACATAGTATGCAGTTTAAGTATGTAGTACGCTGGTGTGGGTATTCGGACACGGCCACTGTCACAACATGCACCCATTACTGTTGCATTGAAACAACTGACTTTCTGAATGTTTTCTGTTTTCCTTTCCAAGAGGTTGAACGCTGGGATTGATTGAATAAAAGGGGTATATCATTTACCCTTCTGTCTCAGTGAGCTCTTCCTCACTATGTCCTGCAGGCTGCCTGGAGGGGAGCCTGCATCCTGGGCACAGGACAGCCCCAGGTGCAGCAGGGAAACGACCACCAAGACAAACAGCTTCATCTGAGGAAGACCAGGAAAGAGGAGGAATATTAGGAAACATTAAAGTACAATAGTGGTTACCACTATAGCTATAACACTATAGCGTTACACAAATTCACGTTAAATCAACATTTCGTTGCATTTGTGACGTTGTGTTGTCGATTCTTCTTCCATTAGCTCCATTGAAATAGTGCCCTAAATGCACAAGTAGAAGAGCCAGTGCACTCACCCTCACAGTCTTCCCTCGGTGAGCAGTGAACCTGTCGGTTCTCCAGGGTTATATAGCTAGCTCCTTTATGACACTCATAAATTACAACACTCACTCTCTCAGGGCTTTGACATGGACTAGCATGATAGGACAAACAGGAGGAACGTGGATAAAATGCTACACTCTTCTTTTTGTTTTATTTTTATTATTGGTTTCATTATCATAATCATCTGAAATGTATGAGCTAATCTCTCTCGCGCTCTCTTCTCTCTCTCCAGCCCCCTCTCTCTTACGCCCTTGACAGCACCACAACATGACAATGTATTAGCGCTTGACAAAATAATGTAAATTGGAGTTAGCGTAGACACTTCAGAATATTTTTTTTTGCCGTCTTGTTGATGTGCAGTTTCCTTTGGAAGACAAATTGCCCTGTCCTTGCATTTGTCACACCAACTATGAGAAGCGAAGAACAGACACATTGAAGACGAGGGATTATTAACATGATTACGCAAACAGAGTGATAACAGAGATAAAGGTAAAAGGCTTCTAGGACAGAGCTGACTGTCCTGAAATATCAGACAGTCTTATCGGTGTTCCCATACCTTTCTTCAAAGTTGGTTAGGAAGGAGAATTTAGTTGTGGGCATAATAGCATGATTCAATTCAATGGATCTTTATTGTTTCCGAAGGGTAACTTTGACATTATTGATATACAGTTGAATGGCAGAAAGGACGACAAGTGGGGTGATAAAGAATGATCAAATACAGATTATATCAATGTAAAGACCTTTATACAGCCTATCAATGTAAAGACCTTTATACTGCCTGTCCTATTTCATTATCTGCAGAGGAACATTGAACTAGCGTGATAAAGAAATTGATAATAGCTATCTGTGTCAAGGACTTATAGAGATGGCCTTGACACTTGGGATCATCAGTAGATTTGGCCAATCAGTACAAATCCAAGTTTTTGGCCTTCACCCAATAGGGTCAATAACATTACATCTGGGGGATTCTGAAGGAGGTTCTTGTCTTTGCTTATCAAAGGAAGGCTTGTGATATCTCCGAGAACAACCTCACTTGCTAGTCAGGCAAAGCTTCAATACAGGACTAAGATTGAATCGTACTACACCGGCTCTGACGCTCGTCGGATGTGGCAGGGCTTGCAAACTATTACAGACTACAAAGGGAAGCACAGCCGAGAGCTGCCCAGTAACACGAGCCTACCAGACAAGCTAAATAACTTTGAGGCAAGTAACACTGAAACATGCATGAGAGCATCAGCTGTTCCGGACGACTGTGTGATCACGCTGTCCGCAGCCGATGTGAGTAAGACCTTTAAACAGGTCAACATTCACAAGGCCGCAGGGCCAGACGGATTACCAGGACGTGTACTCCGAGCACGCGCTGACCAATTGGCAAGTGTCTTCACTGACATTTTCAACCTCTCCATGTCGGAGTCTGTAATACCAAGCAGACCACCATAGTCCCTGTACCCAAGAACACTAAGGTAACCTGCCTAAATGACTAGCGATCCGTAGCACTCACATATGTAGCCATGAAATGCTTTGAAAGGCTGGTCATGGCTCACATCAACACCATTATCCCAGAGACCCTAGACCCACTCGAATTTGCATAACGCACCAACAGATCCACAGATGTCGCAATTTCAATTGCACTCCACACTGCCCTTTCACACCTGGACAAAAGGAACACCTATGTGAGAATGCTATTCATTGACTACAGCTCAGCGTTCAACACCATAGTGTGCTCAAAGCTCATTACTAAGCTAAGGACCCTGGGACTAAAAATCTCCCTCTGCAACTGGATCCTGGACTTCCTGACGGGCCGCCCCCGTCATGGTAAGTGTGTGCTCAGTCTCAGTCTCTTCTATTACTCCCTGTTCACTCATGACTGCACGGCCAGGCACGACTCCAACACCATCATTAAGTTTGCTGATGACACAACAGTGGTAGGCTTGATCACCGACAATGATGAGACAGCCTATAGGGAGGAGGTCAGAGACCTGACCATGTGGTGGAAAGACAACAACCTCTCCCTCAATGTGATCAAGACAAAGGAGATGATTGTGGACTACAGGAAAAGATGGACCGAGCACGCCCCCATTCTCATCAACTGGGATGTAGTGGAGCAGGTTGAGAGTTTCACGTTCCTTGGAGTCCACATCACCAACAAGCTAACATGGTCCAAGCACACCAAGACAGTCGTGAAGAGGGCAGGACAAAATCTATTCCCCCGCAGGAGACTGAGAAGATTTGGTTTGGGTCCTCAGGATCCTCAAAAGGTTGTACAGCTGCACCATCGAGAGCATCCTGACCGGTTGCATCTCTGACTGGTATGGCAACTGCTTGGCCTCTGACCGCAAAGCACTACAAAGGGTAGTGTGTACGGCCCAGTACATCACCGGGGCCAAGCTTTCTGCCATCCAGGACCTCTATACCAGGCGGTGTCAGAGGAAGGCCCTAAAAATTGTCAAAGACTCCAGCCACCCTAGTCATAGACTGTTCTCTCTGCTACCGCACGGAAAGCGGTACCGGAGCACCAAGTCTAGGTCCAAGAGGCTTCTAAACAGCTTCTACCCCCAAGCCATAAGACTCCCAAACAGCTAATCAAATGGCTACCCAGACTATTTGCATTGCCCCGCCCACCCTCTTCTACGCTGCTGCTACTCTCTGTTACTATCTATGCATTGTCACTATAATAACTCTACCTACATGTACATATTACCTCAATTACCTTGACACTGCTGCCCCAGCACATTGACTCTGTACCGGTACCCCCTGTATATAGTCCTGCTATTGTTATTTACTGCTGCTCTTTAATTATTTGTTGTTCTTATCTCTTACTTTTTTTTAGGTATTTTCTTAAAACTGCATTGTTGGTTAAGGGCTTGTAAGTAAGTATTCGGCGCATGTTGTATTCGGCGCATGTGACAAATAACATTTGATTTGATTTGATCAGAATAGCACCACCATCACACAAAGTGTTTTGATAATGACAAAGCCTTTCTTATGCAATGTGATTCTGTTATTTTACATGATATGTGATTTCCGGTAGATCGTGTACACTAATATAGAAGCTCATGTTCACTGCTGTAATGGGATAGAAGGGTATCCTCTCAACCTATGGTTATGTTTGCAAACAAGTTAAGCCCAGTGCATGACTTGTCTTAGACAACCACTGCAAGGGCACCAAAACGGCATAAAATGATTATACACACATGAGCACAAGTCACATCTTTAACTCACTTTTTTCATCACTAAAACAATAAGCAATGTACATTGTAACTGTACAGTATAACTAAAAGGAATGGTGAGGAAGCAGCAGCAAGAGACTCATACACAGTAAGAGTACTAGTCCAAATGGCATGGGGCCTCCGCAACACTGGCTGCTTTATTAGAGGCAATTATCCTGCAGGGAGGTTTAAAAAGCTGCAGGGGCCTGCAGATCAAGCCACTGGAGGAGGAACCGGTCAAGGTAAAACAGCTTTCTTACATCTACCTACTGTATAAAACATACCATCACTGTTAACTCTGTGCTGAATACCAATATCACGATTCCCTGTATTGTTCATCTGCTTCATGGAACATAAAAATACAGTGACTAATGCTTCGATCAATGTCATTTCAAATGTTCTAAGCTGGAGAGGCAGTTTTTGTGATTTCAGAACACAATCCTCTGAAGTAAACGATAGGCAAGCCCTACAAATGGACATATCAATGTATTCAGTCCATCAGCAATATGCTGAAGTATTTGCAATGAATGAAGAGTCTGAAATACTATAGATGGGACTGCATATTGATATTAATGTTGAAATGCCTACAAAGAAGAAGAAGATAGAGAATTTTACAAAATTGAAAGTGCTAAATCTTCACAATATAAATTATTTTTTTTAAATGTTAAAAGTGTAGCAGTTCAGATCTAAGCTCTGTGTGGGTGTGTGTGTGTGTGTGTGTGTGTGTGTGTGTGTGTGTGTGTGTGTGTGTGTTGTGTGTGTTGTGTGTGTTGTGTGTGTGTGGTGTGTGTGTGTGTGTGTGTGTGTGTGTGTGTGTGTGTGCAGTGATGTGCGGTGAGGTCTGAGGCACTTTCTAATGACCACCCTGCCCCCACGTCCCATCTCTCACTCACACACACACAGTCAAAAAGGGGATTTTTAGCTTGTGCACACGCAACTGGCCCGCACCAACAGACAACTTTCAACACCACAGACAGCAACCCAAATGCCAACGAGTAGGCCTATAATAACCCATAATAACGTTTGCGATGTGGCAGTTGCAGACAGTTGAGCAGTTGAGCAGTGGCGTTTATCGGATATCCACAGACAGGGAACATTTGTACTTTGAAAAAAATTGGGATTGTTAAGAAATAATTGTTTCTATTGGTTCTATAGACCGATTAGTCTTCTCTTTTCAGCGGTAGGCATTTGCTTTCCCAACCGTATGTTGTTCCCGCATTGTATTTTGAAATCTGCAAAAGGAAAACAGACAGCCACAACCAACCATAGAAATATAATCCACAGATGGCAGTTCACATTCAAGTCAGGACTGGCAGCCATTGCTAGTGTACCCATGAGTTTAACACTAAAAAAGCCAAGGTAAGAGGTTCCAAAACCTATCTATGGATTATATGTCTATGGCCACAACACAACAAGCTGTATATTTGGCATGCATGCTGCCCAAATTGTGGCCTTCCTGACTGTAGGCAACAGGTCGAAATTTCCAAATAATAGGAAACATTGAGTCTCAATGTCAACAGTGAAGAGGCGACTTCGGGATGCTGCCCTTTTAGGCAGAGTTGCAAAGAAAAAGCCATATCTCAGACTGACCAAAAAAAAGAAGAGATTAAGATGGGCAAAAGAACACAGACACTGGACAGAGGAACTCTGCCTAGAAGGCCAGCATCCCGGAGTCGCCTCTTCACTGTTGACATTGAGACTGGTGTTTTGCGGGTACTATTTAATGAAGCTGCCAGTTGAGGACATGTGAGGCGTCTGTTTCTCAAACTAGACACTCTAATGTACTTGTCATTATGCTCAGTTGTGCGCCGGGGCCTCCCACTCCTCTTTCTATTCTGGCTAGAGCCAGTTTGTTGGCAATTTCTCGCATGGAATAGATACTCAACTAGTCCAAAGAAGGCCCGTTTTATTGCTTCTTTAATCCGAACAACAGTTTTCAGCTGTGCTAACATAATTGTAAAATGGTTTTCTAATGATCAATTACCCTTTTAAATTAATAAACTTTAATTAGCTAACACAACGTGCCATTGGAACACAGGAGCGATCGTTGCTTATAATAGGTCTCTCTACGCCTATGTAGATATTCCATAAAAAATCTGCCGTTTCCAGCTACAATAGTCATTTACAACATTAACAATGTCTACACTGTATTTCTGATGAATTTGATGTTATTTTAATGGACATTTTTTAAAAATTTCTTTCAAAAACAAGGACATTTCTAAGTGACCCCAAACTTTTGAGCGGTAGTACATATCTAATATGTACTGTATATATGTATACTGAGTGTACAAAACATTAAGGACTCCTTCCTAATATTGAGTTGCACCCCCCTATTTTGCCCTCAGAACAGCCTCAATTAGTTGGGACATGGACTCTACAAGGTGTCAAGAGCATTCCACAGGGACGCTGGCCCATGTTGACTCCAATGCTTCCCACTGTTGTGTCAAGTTGGCTGGATGTCCTTTGGGTGGTGGACCATTCTTGATACACACGGGGAACTGTTGAGCATGAAAACCCCAGCAGAGTTGAAGTTCTTGACACATCTCCTCCCCTTCATCTACGCTGATTGAAGTGAATTTAAAAAGTGACATCAATAATGGATCATAGATTTCACCAGGATTCACTTGGTGTCATGGAAAGAGCAGGTGTCCTTAATGTTTTGTACACTCAGTGTATAAATATATATATATTTTTTTTTACAATTGTTTTTTTATTTGTTTTATTTTGCTGCCTCTTGGACCCCCCACGGAACTGGGCCACAGGGCTTCAGCCCTGGTAAGCCCCTGCTGAGATATAGACTTACATAGACACGTGATTTAATAATAGTAGACCGCTCTACTGTAAATGAACACTTGCACTTACATTTACTTGTAAACGAAGTCCATCATTTTATCCTGCTGGATAAAGACATCAGTGACTGAACTGTAAAACTCCTCCCTGTTGGCCCTCAGTTTTAAAAGTCTCTCGGTCTCGATGGAGATGATGGCAAGGGATGAGAGTCGTCCTTGATAGGCCCGGAACTGTATGTCTTGATCCATTTCAGGGCAGAAAATGACCTCTCAACGGATGCTGTTGTAGCTGGTATAGTGAGGACCAGCTGCAGTAACTTTGTCGCCTCGGGGACAGTCTGTGTCAGGTCATGATGGAACAAAAAGCTGAGGAGCTGTCCAGGCGATTTGTCTCATACCATTTGTGAACTGTACACTAGACAAGATCAGCCTTAACTCCCTCAAAATCGAAGCACTTTGCATATTTTGACAGACTCTCCAGTTTGCAGCTGTCAAACT
This sequence comes from Salvelinus sp. IW2-2015, assembly GCF_002910315.2. Taxonomy (NCBI): domain Eukaryota; kingdom Metazoa; phylum Chordata; class Actinopteri; order Salmoniformes; family Salmonidae; genus Salvelinus; species Salvelinus sp. IW2-2015. Next base: position 13,738,274 of record NC_036855.1, read on the forward strand.
TTTGTGACATTGTTTTGATGTTTTTGCAGTCCACTAAGCCAAGGAACTTAAAATCCCCAGAGTGGTTGGTATAGATTTCCCTGCCTGTGAGTTTTATAACTTCCCTCCACCCATCCTGACGGTTCCAGAGAGACTAGGGGATCATAAACTGTTTCCCCAAAGTGACCTCAGCTTCCAGGCCACCGATAGGGTGCTAGGGGGCCAGACACCTGGCTTCTGCCCAACCTGGTCTCAGAGAATTTCCTATTATTCTGTACGTAAATCTGAGTTACTCTATTTAGTATATGTTACGTTCCGTATGGTATGGTATGTATTAATTTGTGGATGTCCATCACCCATTTTGTATGATATATTACATTTTACAATTTGTATTATGTTACTACTTTGCGAAACGTACAATATGTTACGGATTTGTAAAATGTACGATATGTTACGAATTTGCAAAAATGTATGATATGTTACAAATTCTAGCTTGCTAATTTAAGGTTAGGGATAGATGAAAGGTTAGCTAAAAGGGTTAGGGTAAGCTAACATGCTAAGCAGTTGCAAAGTAGCTAAAAAGTAGTATCCAGTTGAAAAGTTGCAAATTAGCCAAAAATGTCTATGATGAGATCTGAACTAGCAACCTTTGCGTTGCTAGACATTCGTGTTATACACCCACCCATCATCCAACTTTTGTTTTTGCCTTAAGTAACCATCTGTCTTATGCAACCATACCAAAGGAACATACTGTATCACTCTACATGAAGAATTTCATATTCACGTACAGAATAATACAAAATGCTCTAAGACAGGGTTGTTCTGCCTGCTCATCCCAGATCCTCCTCAGTCTCTCCAAGTGGACAAGAGTGATGGAGTGCTTGTGTAACCGATGTGAAATGGCTAGCTAGGTAGCGGTGGTGCGCGCTAGCAGCCTTTCAGTCGGTGACGTCACTTGCTCTGAGACTTGAAGTAGTGGTTCCCCTTGCTCTGCAAGGGCCGCGGCTTTTGTGGAGCGATGGGTAACGATGCTTCGTGGGTGTCAGTTGTTCATGTGTGCAGAGGGTCCCTGGTTCGCGGTCTGGGCGAGGGGACGGACGTAAAGTTATACTGTTACATTGGTGCCGTGACCCGGATCACTGGTTGCTGCGGAAAAGGAGGAGGTTGAAAGGGGGGTGAGTGTAACGGATGTGAAATGGCTAGCTAGGTAGCGGTGGTGCGCGCTAGCAGCCTTTCAGTCGGTTACGTCACGCGCTTTGAGACCTTGAAGTAGTGGTTCCCCTTGCTCTGCAAGGGCCGTGGCTTTTGTGGAGCGATGGGTAACGATGCTTCGTGGGTGTCAGTTGTTGATGTTTGCAGATGGTCCCTGGTTCGCGCCCGGGTCGGGGCGAGGGCACGGATGTAAAGTTATACTGTTACATTTGGACAGAAGTGAGTGATGTTGTTATTGAAACTTGTGCATTTACTGTTGGCTGTTACTATTGCTGTTTGCTAATAGTAGTTGATTATATGTATTATACAGTCCTTTGCTTATGTCACTATCTCCTTATACAGTCAATATTATTATTGCTCTTGTGTTATTTATTACTCATTCATTATCATGTTTATTAGTATATTCATTTATTAGCATATTCATTCATAACTATTCTCTGTACAGAACCACATCCATCTCATATGTCCTCTCTAAATAAAGTTGTTTAGTGTGAGTAACTCTCTGTGAGGTTGCCTTATTCCTCTACCCAACTGGAGAACCATTCTCTTTCAGTGGTCAAACCTGGCTCTCATCTGAACATTGATATTGTCCAGTATGTTGTAGTAGATTCACCCCCTCTCTACTCGGATTGGCTGTTTCTATGAGTTTCGCTTTCAGCCAGGTCCAGTTCATTGCATTTCTGCTCGAATCGCTCATAGAAACAAAGGCATATAATAGTTCCAGAGTTGCCCGTTTGTTGATCTGGCACTCTCAATTACAGACTCCTGTTTACCTAGGTAGCATGTAGCCTAGCATTTATTAGGTCTTTCAAAATCTTTTATCTTTGCATTGTGCATGCTGATGTTCAATCTCCGTTGTTCATTCAATTCCAGATCTATCTGCCAAATGTCTTAAGAGCTATCTGGCTTTGGATGTGAGAAAGACTTTTCATGCTTGTTGAGCACTATAGGCAAGTTCAAGTTGCAGTAACTGGCTCTTGTCCACACGTTGTCGCTGGTGTAGAACTGTAGGCATGGGAAGCAGTAGAGTCGGCTGCTAGCAGCGCAGCCTCAGAGCCAGTCGTTCCGTTGATACCACTCAGATTTAAATGGTGGTGTGATTTTCTGTCCAGTCCTTTAATTTAGGTCCATAAGCTCAGGTGTTGGTCTTCCATCACTTATCATCCCCTGTTTCGCTAGGAAAAACAACTTTGATAACTGTTTCAGATGCAATATATTAGCCATCCTGATCACCTTCATTTTGGCTAGCAGTAAATAGAAATTAATCGCCATTGGCGGCAGATGCAAGTACAAAAGGGCTTGTCCGGGATTTGAACCCGGGACCTCTCGCACCCAAAGCGAGAATCATACCCCTAGACCAACGAGCCAATTTATCCAATAAGTTTTTTTGCTGTCACCAGCAATGACGGTGAGGATATGGATTGACGTGTCGATAGTGCCAGGCCACAGTGAATCACGTGAGTTTTGGTGGTATACTTGTGAGCATAGCTGTCTTCGAAGCAGTTGACCAGGTTTCAGTTCAAATCCTCTGTAATTCATCTGCTGAGACTTTCAGATTCAATTTTCATTTGCTGTAACAGCAAGAAACAAATGAAGAGCTAAATTTAGATTTTGAAGTTGAAAAAGAAGACATCAAAACGAATTGGAGCTCATTGAATTTGAGGTGATTGACGCACCGGTACGTGAATAAATGATCAAATCCCCATTGGAATCTGTCAGTTTTAAACTGGAGATATCACTTTTTTTTGCACTGGATGCTTCTCAATCGTCCATAACCGCTGATGTCACACCTCTGCATCTTCGGTGAAAGGCGGCAGAGCGAGAGCGATGTTTGTCAAAAATGAGACATCCCGAAAATCAGTCTTCTCATATAAATGTCTGTAGCTTCCGAACGGTTCGACCTACAAACTTCTATGGAAAGGGGAGACTCTAACAAACACAATGCTGTTCTCAGTTTTTCTCTACGACCCCCACAAGTGTCACGGGACTCGTCTGAAGGTAACCAGTACCGGTTAAAATGACAGATTTTGAATCAAGGAAGAAATGACTAAATGTTGTGCAATGTTGAAGCCACTAGTGCAGAGCACAATGGATTAGCAGTCCATTGTCTTAATCACTCAGCCACCTCGTCCTGCACTCCAGGGGTGGCAGTTGCCCCTCCAACCAGTTGCCCAAGATCAACCTGTCTCAGACTGTTAAAGGCTCTTCCGGGACTGGTCTCGGGGCAGTGGGCTTGCTGAAATAAGTGGGTGTGTCAAACGAAATGAGCGTGGCGAAAGTGCACTGTTATTGGATGGTCTCTTTTGATTGAACAGGGTTGTTGCCAGTGGCACCGCTTAGCGTAGCCTATTTCAGGAAGTGTATAGAGGATGCTAAAGCAGTTTTAATCACATACATGTAACGGATGTGAAATGGCTAGCTAGTTAGCGGGTACGCGCTACTAGCATTCCAATCAGTTACGTCACTTGCTCTGAGACTTAAGTAGGGTTTCCCCTTGCTCTGCAAGGGCCGCGGATTTTGTGGAGCGATGGGTAACGACGCTTCGTGGGTGTCAGTTGTTGATGTGTGCAGAGGGTCCCTGGTTCGAGCCCGGGTATGGGCGAGGGGACGTACTAAAGTTATACTGTTACATACACAACTCAAACCTTTATGAAAGCAAACATGACAAATTATTACTGGTATAATACTGTGTGTCATGAGGTATTGTATTGTACAGTCTCAATCATTTTCACATAGACAACTCAAACTATTATGAAAGCAATAGCTATTTTTGCCCGAGCCACTGCGTAAATTGGTCATCATCGGCAGCCGGGCACGCAAGCTTGCTATCAGTGTTTAGAAATGGCACATCGACAAGTTTAAAAATGACATTGCGCACATTAGACTACACAACTGCAATTAAACGTGATACATGTAACATGTTAACAAGATGAAAGCATGTTAAGATACATGCATTTACATGCAATGTTTTTCACGATTTCACGACACCCATCATTCTGAGTTTCCCAAAAGTAGTTGATTTCGATGCGCCTTCCTACACAGTCACGTTTCTACTAATCTCTGCACTCGATGGCAAGAACTGACAGAAAATCAGGCCAATTACATGTGCGCTTCCGATATGCCTACTTTTTTCGACACCCCTATTTATTTCGACTAACCCAGTGTCCGGCTGCCATATTGGGCTGCAGCTACCCCCTTCTCAAATCAAATCAAATGTTATTTGTCACATGCGCCGAATACAACAGGTGTAGTAGACCTTACAGTGAAATGCTTACTTACAAGCCATTAACCAACAATGCAGTTTTAAGAAAAATACAAAAAAATAAAGAAATAAAAGTAACAAATAATTCAAGAGCAGCAGTAAAATAACAATAGCGAGGCTAATATACAGAGGTAATTCAGGTAATATGTACATGTAGGTAGAGTTATTAAAGTGACTATGCATAGATAATAAACAGAGAGTAGCAGCAGCGTAAAATGGGGGGGCAATGCAAATTGTCTGGGTATCCATTTGATTAGATATTCAGGAGTCTTATGGCTTGGGGGTAGAAGCTGTTTAGAAGCCTCTTGGACCTAGACCTAGCGCTCCGGTACCGCTTGCCATGCGGTAGCAGAGAGAACAGTCTATGACTAGGGTGGCTGGAGTCTTTGACAATTTTTAGGGCCTTCCCCTGACACCGCCTGGTATAGAGGTCCTGGATGGCAGGAAGCTTGGCCCCAGTGATGCACTGGGCCGTACACACTACCCTCTGTAGTGCCTTGCGGTCGGAGGCCGAGCAGTTGCCATACCAGGCAGTGATGCAAACAGTCAGGATGCTCTCGATGGTGCAGCTGTACAACCTTTTGAGGATTTCAGGACACATGTCAAATCTTCTCAGTCTCCTGAGGGGGAAGGGGTTTTGTTGTGCACTCTTCACGACTGTCTTGGTGTGCTTGGACCATGTTAGTTTGTTGGTGATGTGGACACCAAGGAACTTGAAACTCTCAACCTGCTCCACTATAGCCCCGTTGATGGGAATCGGGGCGTGCTCGGTCCTCCTTTTCCTGTAGTCCACAATCTTCTCCTTTGTCTTGATCACGTTGAGGAAGAGGTTGTTGTCCTTGCACCACACGGCAAGGTTTCTGTGTCATCAGCAAACTTAATGATGGTGTTGGAGTCGTGCCTGGCCGTGCAGTCATGAGTGAACAGGGAGTAACAGAGGAGACTGAGCACACACCCCTGAGGACACGCCCCCGTGTTGAGGATTAGCGTGGTGGATGTGTTGTTATCTACCCTTACCATGACGGGGCGGCCCGTCTGGAAGTCCAGGATCCAGTTGCAGAGGGAGATTTTTAGTCCCAGGGTCCTTAGCTTAGTGATGAACTTTGAGAGCACTATGGTGTTGAATGCTGAGTTGTAGTCAATGAATAGCATTCTCACATATGTGTTCCTTTTGTCCAGGTGTGAAAGGGTAGTGTGGAGTGCAATAGGAATTGCACCATCTGTGGCTCTGTTGGTGCAGTATGCAAATTGGAGTGGGCCTAAGGTTTCTGGGATAATGGTGTTGATGTGAGCCATGACCAGCCTTTCAAAGCACTTCATGGCTACAGACGTGAGTGCTACGGGTCAGTAGTCATTTAGGCAGGTTACCTTATTGTTCTTGGGCACAGGGACTATGGTGGTGTTCGACCTTGGAGTATTCATCCTCCAAGTTCGAAGTCCTGGTCAACATGGACAACTTTGAGTTTGTGGAGTGGATCGAGGAGGAATACGGTGCTGTCCCTCATCATACTGTCAAGACCTGCCCAGGCGTTGAGAAAGGTTGTGACCCAACATAAAGCCTTCTTCCTGCCCTTGGAGGGTGATGACTACTGGTACAAGAGCTACCAGGTCATGGCCTTCAACACAGATGCCTACAGCCAGCACATCTCTCACCTGGAGTAGGCCAACGACCAGATCGAGCTGTTCAACCACCCTCTTAAGGCCTTGCAGTTCGTCAGGGTCACCAACCTGGAGTGCAGCAGTGTAGAGAAGACGGTCTTTCTGGAGAAGACCAGTACTGTTGAGAAGACCTGGGACATCGTCAGGGAAAGCCACAACAGTTCCACCACCATGACAGCCAATGACATTGATGCTGCCGTAGAGAGATGCCAGCCTGTCCCTGATGCCATCCCCTGCTACCCTGATGTGACAGACTACTGAGACAGATTCTAGATGTGTGAAGTCTCTAAGAGCTTTGCACACCTGGATTGTACAATATTTGGCAATTATTCTTTAAAAATGTGTCAATCTCTGTCAAGTTGGTTGTTGATCATTGCTAGACAGCCATTTTCAAGTCTTGCTATAGATTTTCAAGTCAATTTAAGTAAAAACTGTAGCTATGCCAGTTAGGAACATTCAATGTTATCTTTGTAAGCAACTCCTGAGTATATTTGGCCTTGTGTTTTAGGTAATTGTCCTGCTGAAAAGTGAATTTGTCTCCCAGTGTCTGTTGGAAAGCAGACTATTCTGTTTATTTTTATCCTAAAAAACTGCCTAGTCCTTGCCGATGACAAGCATACCCAGAACATGATGCAGCCACCGCCATGCTTGAAAATATGAGGAGTGGTGCTCAGTGATGTTTGTGTTGTGTTTGCCCCAAACATAATGCTTTGTATTCAAGACAAAAATATCCTTTCTTTGCCACTTTTCTTCCAGTATTACTTCAGTGCCTTATTGCAAACAGGATGCATGTTTTGGAATATTTTTTATTGTGTACAGGCTTCCTTCTTTTCACTCTGTTATTTAGATTAGTATTGTGGAGTAACTACAGTGCTGTTGATCCATCCTCAGTTATTTCCTATCAGAGCCATTAAACTCTGTAACTGTTTTAAAATCACCATTGGCCTCATGGTGATATGCATGAACGGTTTCCTTCTCCTCCAGCAACTGAGTTAGTGTTGATACACCATCCAAAGTGTCATTAATAACTGCAGCATGCTAATCTACCAATAGGTTCCCTTCTTTGCGAACCATTGGAAACCTCCCTGGTCTTTGTGGTTGAATCTGTGCCATAAGTTCTCTGCTCGACTGAGGGACCTTACAGATAATTGTATGTGTAGGGTACAGAGATGGGGTAGTCATTTACAAATCCTGTTAAACACTATTATTGCTTACAGAGTGAGTCCTTGCAAGTTATTACGTGACTTGTTAAGCACATGTTTACTCCTGAACTCATCTAGGCTTGAATACTTATTGACACAAGGCATTTCAGCTTTTCATTTTAATTAATTTGTAAACATTTCGAAACACATTTTCCACTTTGACTAATGGGGTGTTGTGTGGAGATCATTTTAAAAAATCTACATTTAATCCATTTTAAATTCAGGCTGTAACACCACAAAATGTGGCAAAAGTCAAGGGTGTGAATAGTTTCTGAAGACACCGTAAGTGAATTTATAAACCTCCAAGCTAGGTGGCGGTACGGTTGAAAAGATCAGAAGTTGATCACAATGAACCCTCTCAGTTTTCTGTCCACCAGTCTCTTTGATTAATGTCAAAGTTGCATGGTACGGCAGGTTTGTTTTACCAAGAGAACTCTATAGATATCCTTTTCCAATGTTTCTTCTTTTGTGTTCTCAATTTTATAGCGAGATCCTTAAACTATAGACATTTGAAATATATTCGTTTATTACTGAACTGAAACGTCAGGAGTACGTTATTGGATCTAAGCTATTGATGGTGGTCACAGACAGTAGGCTTTTGACACTAGGCTACTCACAATGTCACTGCAAGAGAACATGAAGTTATGAACGTAAAAGTGTTTGTAACGTTGCCTTTTCTGTGCTTATGAGAAACGTCAATAGACATTAAAGCCTGGGAAACGTCACTGTTGTTGGTAGGTCTAAACTTTGACTTTGTGTGTCACCGTTTTTCAAGACTCTGCTGAATTTTGTCACAATGAGACGACTTTTATTAAAACTGATAAATCGAGCTTTGCTGATTGGACCCGTTGGACCAATGATGGGCAGTGAAGCTGGAGTCCACACAAATTCTCGCCGGAGACTGGTAAGTGAATTATTAAAGAAAAACTATTGCTACCCACATATGTTGTAGTCAGTACACTGCAGACACTGTTTTGACTAGATTGGATACAGTTTGTCAGTATGGACTTTTCAAGCAGGTTAGGAGAATTAATGTAGCAGGTTCGGATAATTAGGTTAAGGTTAGCTAAAATGCGAACACTTTAAACGTTTGTCGTACATTTGACAAACTGTATCTATGTTTTTACGTTATAAAAGTGAAATACAAAAAATTTGCTCCTGTGTGTTATTGTCAATGGTTGTCAATGATTGTCAATATTAACCTGAGCTACGGTGCACCGGCCTGTGACGTAACGGACAAAATTGGTGAGGGAGGAGCGCCCTTTTGAAATCAAGTTGTCAACAATGTAGCATGGTGCATCGTCCAGAAACATACATCTCTTTTCCATAAAATAGATGTTAGAATTTTAAATTATTTTTCATTGGGAAGGCAGATAAAGCATTTTTATCAAAAGTAATCACTTTTGCATGTGAAAACACAGAATCATACTCATTACTCCACGTGCTTAATCTAGCATAGGCTAACTCACTTGTTTTGAGCCGACTTCACCGTGGGATTTGAACAGGGCACCTGGCTCATGCCAGGGAGGCAGACCAGTATCAAAGTGAATGCAATCACTTTTCACCCAGTGTAAAGTCCTCCCACCCGGGTAACCTGGGCCAGATAATAGAATATCATCAATGATTAAACCCAGAGCTACAGTGAGCTCCAAAAGTATTGGGATATGGATCATTTTTGTTTTCTCTTTGCTCTGTACTCCAGCACTTTGGATTTTAAATGATACATTGACTAAAGTGCAGACTGTCAGCTTTAATTTGAGGTTATTTTCATCCGTATCGGGTGAATCGTTTAGAAATTACAGCACATTATGTACATAGTCCCCCGTTTTAGGGGACCAAAAGTATTGGGACAAATTCACTTATGCGTAGTTAAGTAGTCAAAAGTTTTGTATTTGGTCCCATTCATAGCACACAATGATTACATCAAGCTTGTGACTACAAACTAGTTGGATGCATTTGCTGTTTGTTTTGGTTGTGTTTCAGATTATTTTGTGCCCAATAGAAATGAATGGTAAGTGAGGTATTGTCATTTTGGAGTCACTTTTATTATAAATAAGAATAGAATATGATTCTAAACACTTCTACATTCATGTGGATGCTACCATTAATAGGGATTATCCTAAATGAATTGTGCATAATGATGAGTGAGAAAGTTAGAGGCATAAATATCGTCTCCCCCCCCAAAAAATGCTAACCTCCCCTTTTTATTGTAATAGTGAAATGTTAGCATGTCTTGAGGGTATGATATTTGTGCATCTGTAACTTTCTCACTTATCATTATTCAGGACTATCCATAATCATGGTAGCATCCATATTAATGGGAGTAGAAGTGTTTAGAAACATATATTGTATATGGACTATATACCACCACTAAGGGCTATTCTTAACCATATACCACAAACCCCTGAGGTGCCTTATTGCTATTATAAACTTGTTACCACTGTAATTAGAGCAGTAAAAATGCATTTTTGTCTGATATACCACGGCTGTCAGCCAAGGCAAAGGTTGGCAACTTTGAAGAATCTCAAATATAAAATATATTTTGATTTGTTTAATTAAGACTTTTTTGGTTACTACATGAATCCATGTGTTATTTCGTAGTTTTGATGTCTTCACTATTATTCTACAATGTAGAAAATAGTAAAAATAAAGAAAAACCTTTGAATGAGTAGGTGTGTCCAAACTTTTGACTGGTACTGTATATATACCCAAAAATATATGGGGGATTAGAAATGTTGCAGATAATTACTTTGATACAATCTATCTGCATTAAAGCTGATCTACCCCCTATATATATATATATATATAAAAAACACTTATCGATACGTTTTATATATTTTTATGCATCATGTCAATGCCATTTATAAAATGTTTGTTTCCACGGTAAAGCCTATAAAAGCGCAGGTCCAGCCACTCAGTGGTTATAACAATAATCATGCCCAGTCCGCAGGAGGCGTAGAGCCACTGGCTGTCAGGCACATGAGGAGACTTTAGGTCCCTTAGCCGACTACTGTAGCCATCACCTTCCTAGGTATGAGTGTCTTTTGGGCTGCAAAGCTCACTAGGCAAAAGTATAAAAAAATAAAATAAATGGCTTTTAACTAACTTTGATGAATTTCTGTTTTTATTATTAGATGGATAATAGATTGTTTTAGGCATACAAGTTATGTTAGTTATTGATAACGACTAGGCGTGTAGAGGAATACCGATCAGTTTGAAAGCAGGCTATTGCAATACAGAAAATAAATCTTCTATAAGTTCACAGTGTAAATTATGGGGAAGGAGAATGGGAACAATGGCAAAAGCATGGCAGAGTCTTTCAACAGGCCTTTCTGCAGCCACAACTCTACAACCGGTGCATTGGACCTTTTTGTGGCCGTTGTGCTTTGGGAAAAAAAGTGGACTTTTACGTGACCTGTCACGAATTTAGAATGAGTCATAGTCTTATGTAGCGGACTAAACTCCACTCCACTGCTTTTAATCAGTGCAAGGTGACCGGAAACATGACCGAATACAAACAGTGTAGCTATTCCCTCCGCAGGGCAATCAAACAAGCTAAGCGTCAGTGTAGAGACAAAGTAGAGTCACAATTCAACGGCTCAGACACGAGAGGTATGTGGCAGGGTCTACAGTCAATCACGGACTACAAAAGGAAAACCTGCCCCGTCGCGGACCACGATGACAAACTAAACAACTTCTTTGCTCGCTTTGAGGACAATACAGTGCCACTGACACGGCTTGCTACCAAAACCTGCGGGCTCTCCGTCACTGCAGCCAATGTGAGTAAAACATTTAAACGTGTTAACCCTCGTAAGGCTGCCATCCCAGAAGGCATCCCCATCCGCGTCCTCAGAGCATGCGCAGACGAGCTGGCTGGTGTGTTTACGGACATATTCAATCAATCCTTATCCCAGTCTGCTGTTCCCACATGCTTCAAGAGGGCCACCATTGTTCCTGTTCCCAAGAAAGCTAAGGTAACTGAGCTAAACGACTACCGCCCCGTAGCACTCACTTCTGTCATCATGAAGTGCTTTGAGAGACTAATCAAGGAACATATCACCTCCACCCAACCTGACACCCTAGACCCACTCCAATTTGCTTACCACCCCCAATAGGTCCATAGACGACGCAATCACACTGCACACTGCACACTGCCCTAACCCATCTGGACAAGAGGAATACCTATGTAAGAATGCTGTTCATCGACTACAGCTCAGCATTTAACACCATAGTACCCTCCAAACTCGTCATTAAGCTCGAGACCCTGGGTATCGACCCCGCCCTGTGCAACTGGGTCCTGGACTTTCTGACGGGCCGCCCCCAGGTGATGAGGGTAGGTAACAACATCTCCACCCCGCTGATCCTCAACACTGGGGCCACACAAGGGTGCGTTCTCAGCCCTCTCCTGTACTCCCTGTTCACCCATGACTGCTTGGCCATGCACGCCTCCAACTCAATCATCAAGTTTGCAGACAACACTACAGTGGTAGGCTTGATTACCAACAACGACGAGACGGCCTACAGGGAGGAGGTGAGGGCCCTTGGAGTGTGGTGTCAGGAAAATAACCTCACACTCAATGTCAACAAAACAAAGGAGATGATCGTGGACTACAGCAAACAGCAGAGGGAGCAGCCCCCTATCCACATCGACGGGACAGTAGAGGAGAAAGTGGAAAGTTTTAAGTTCCTCGGCGTACACATCACGGACAAACTGAATTGGTCCACCCACACAGACAGCGTGGTGAAGAAGGCGCAGCAGCGCCTCTTCAACCTCAGGAGGCTGAAGAAATTGGGCTTGTCACCAAAAACACTCACAAACTTTTTCAGATGCACAATCGAGAGCATCCTGTCGAGCTGTATCACCGCCTAGTACGGCAACTGCTCCGCCCACAACCGTAAAGCTCTCCAGAAGGTAGTGAGGTCTGCACAACGCATCACCAGGGGCTAACTACCTGCCCGCCAGGACACCTACACCACCCGATGTCACAGGAAGGCCAAACAGATCATCAAGGAAAACAACCACCCGAGCCACTGCCTGTTCACCCCGCTATCACTTAGAAGGCGAGGCCAGTACAGGTGCATCAAAGCGGGGACCGAGAGACTGTTAAACAGCCATCACTAACATTGAGTGGCTGCTGCCAACATACTGACTCAACTCTAGCCACGTTAATAATGAAAAAATGGATGTAATAAATGTATCACTAGCCACTTTAAACAATGCCACTTTATATAATGTTTACATACCATACATTACTCATCTCATATGTATATACTGTACTCTATACCGTCTACTGCATCTTGCCTATGCCGTTCGGCCATCGCTCATTAATATATTTTTATGTACATATTCTTATTGATTCCTTTACACCTTTTTGTGTGTATAAGGTAGTTGTTGTCAAATTTTTTGGTTAGATTACTTGTTAGATATTACTGCAAGGTCGGAACTAGAAGCACAAGCATTTCGCTACACTTTCATTAACATCTGCTAACCATGTGTATGTGACAAATAAAAGTTGGTTTGATGAAGAAAGTTTCTGATGACTCCACCAACGGAGTGGAGCAGATACCAGGTTTTGGAATCTGGCTCCGACTACATCGATACACCCAAGGTCAATACTTCAATTTTTTTAATGTAACGCCTACCTTGTACATATGTTTGTCCTCTGTAGTTGGGTGCCTTTTTTTGTTTGCTGAAATCCATAATTTTTCAATAAACGTTAACCAAATGCAACCACCAACTCTTTGTTCACTGCTCTAAGATGGAAAATCAGCTCTAATTCGAATGTGCCAATTGAATCTCAGCAGGGAAACAGTCGTTGGTTGTATTTGATTCATGTTTATTGAAAAAGTATGGATTTCAGCAAACAAAGAAAAGCATTCAACTACAAAGGACAAACAAGTACAAGACAGGGGGTTTCATAATTTACAGTTTTTGAAGTACTGACCTTGGGCGAATTGATGTAGTCAGAGCTAGATTCCACAAAGCCTGGTCTCCGCTCCACTGCGTTGGTGGAGTCATCAGAAACTTCCTAAGGCCAACGTGTCTATTTCACAATAAGCCGTGATGAAGGGCTCGCTTCGCCTGCGATCAGTCCTTTGATTTAGTTCACGCTGTCCATTTTGCTGAATTTTATGCACATGTATTAGGACACATCAAGGGATTCTCACAGGCGGGTTATATGTCTTTAAAGTTTGCTACGTGGGGTAGCAGCAATGTAGGCTACCTGGGGCTTCTACATTTTCTTCTTCATAATTATAAGTTAGACATGAAGAGCTCCAAAAACAAGGCTCCCTGGCACAATTATGAGCCAAAAACTAATTTTGATCATATATTTGAAACAAGACTTTGTTATTGTTAGTTAAAAATGTGTGACTAACATGACACAAATCAGTATGTTCATGTGGGAGGAGAACCACTGTGCTCACCAATGGCATTTAGAGAAATATAATATGCAAAGATGGAAAATATGTATTTATTGTTGTTGTGCAGGTTGTGGGACTGGGAAACCCTGGAATGAACAGTTCACGCCACAGCGTAGGCATGGCAGTACTGGAAGCACTTGCTTCCCGGCTTGGGGTAGCTGATAGCTGGCGTGGTGATAGGCATGTGTCCGGTGAGGTCATCGTATCTGACATCCAGGACACCCAAATCGTGCTTCTCCGACCACGACTACTGATGAACATAAACGGTGTATCCGTGGCCAAAGCAGGTGAGGAATCTTGTCTTCTTGATGTTTTTTACATTTTATGCATTTTGAGTTTTGACTGAGGAATTAGTACAAAAGTAGGCTTTGTGTACTATGAATTTGTTTTATTTATTTATTTTATTTCACCTTTATTTAACCAGGTAGGCTAGTTGTAAACATGTTCTCATTTACAACTGCGACCTGGCCACGATAAAGCAAAGCAGTGCGATACAAACAACAACACAGTTACACATGGAATAACAGTCTAAAAGTCTATATACAGTGTGTGCAAATGAGGTAGGATAAGGGAGGTAAAGGCAATGAATAGGCCATAGTGGTTAAATAATTACAATTTAGCAATTAAACACTGGAGTGATAAATGTGCAGAAGATGAGTGTGCAAGTAGAGATACTGGGGTGCAAAGGAGCAAAATAAAAATAACAGTATGGGGATGAGGTAGTTGGATGGGCTATTTACAGATGGGCTATGTACAGGTGCAGTGATATGTGAGCTGCTCTGACAACTGGTGCTTAAAGCTAGTGAGGGAAATATGAGTCTCCAGCTTCAGGGATTTCTTTCCAGTTCATTCCAGTCATTGGCAGCAGAGAACTGGAAGGAAAGGTGGCCGAAGGAGGAATTGGCTTTGAGGGTGACCAGTGAAATATACCTGCTGGAGCGCGTGCTACGGGTGGTGTGCTGCTACAGTGACCAGTGAGCTGGAGATAATGCGGGGCTTTTTACTTAGCAGAGACTTGTAGATGACCTGGAGCCAGTGGGTTTGGCGAAGAATATGAAAGCGAGGGCCAGCCAACGAGAGCAATACAGGTCGCAGTGGTGGGTAGTATATGGGGCTTTTGGAGACAGAATGGATGGCAACTGTGATAGACTGCATCTATTTTGCTGAGTAGAGTGTTGAGGATATTTTGTAAATGAACAATTCGCCGAAGTCAAGGATCGGTAGGATAGTCAGTTTATGAGGGTATGTTTGGCAGCATGAGTGAAGAATGCTTTGTTGTGAAATAGGAAGCCGATTCTAGATTTAATTTTGGATTGGAGATGCTTAATGTGAGTCTGGAAGGAGAGTTTAACAGTCTAACCAGACAACCTAGGTATTTGTAGTTGTCCACATATTCTTAAGTCCAGAACCGTCCAGAGTAGTGATGCCTGGCGGGCGAGCAGGTGTGTGGCAGCAATCGGTTGAAGAGCATGCATTTAGTTTTTACTTGCATTTAAGAGCAGTTGGAGGCCACGGAAGGAGAGTTTGTATGGCATTGAAGCCCGTCTGGAGGTTAGTTAACACAGTTCCAAAGAAGGGCCAGAAGTATACAGAATGGTTTCGTCTGCGTATGAGGTGGATCAGAGAATCACCAGCAGCAAGAGCGTCATCATTGATGTATACAGAGAAGAGAGTCGGCTTGAGGATTGAACCCCTGTGGCACCCCCATAGAGAACTGCCAGAGGCCCGGACAACATGGACCCTGCGGTCCTCACCTCGTTTGAAAAAGGGCTAATTAGCCGCGCACCCACACCCGCTAATAGCTAAGCGCATTTCACATCTAACGGGGTTACACTGAATGACCTGGGTTTCAGACCGCTGGGGGAAATCACCCTCTCTCAATGCATTATATTGGCAACAGTTACACGA